>NW_026963295.1:4556174-4859919 GCF_036588685.1 Mytilus trossulus
TGTAGCTAGATGTGTCCATAACTTGAATACGAATAAAATGTTGCCTTATGATTTTATTGGATAATATTTTACTAGACATTACGAACTAATTCTATAAATCGTTGAAATTATGCAATAATATGAAGCTATAACATAAATACATAACTATCTAGGAATATACCTTCTTATACACACATTTTGACTATTATTTAATTCATTTAGCTTATTATTAAATATAATTGTGATTAACTAATTACAGATGTGTGTGGTATGCAATCACCATGTGAAAATGGTGCGACATGCCAGAACCAAAATGGAGGTAAAGGCTTCATGTGTAATTGTAAAGCAAACTATTTTGGTGACACTTGCGGGGTATTGATTGGTTGATTGTTGTTTCTTAACCTTCAGTCAAAAATGAGACATGCATGGTTTTAACGAGAAAAAATAAATAGAAAAAGTTAGTTCAAAAACTTAACAAATTAGAATCAATCCCTTTTCCGTTAAAAGTTACACATATTATTTGTTTCCTGCAGATCAATTGTGAACCATCAGAGAAATTAAATTATGTGTTTGTTTATATGCATGTATCTGTTATGGTTATGATTGTCATTTTTCAATCTTCGACCCTAAGCTCATCCAGTATTCGAACTTCAGTTGGGGTTTTTTAAATCCACTAAATATTAAGGTCAATTGATAGTTATCAAATGTACCAGTATTATAATGTAATACGCCAGACGCGCATTTCGTCAACATACGACTCATAAGTGACGCTAAGGTCAAAATAGTTAAAAAGCTAAACATGTAAAAAGTTGAAGAGCATTGCGGACCCAAAATTCCAAAATGGTGTGCCAAATTTTTCGCGGCTAAGGTTATCTATTCCTGGGATAAGAAAATCCTTAGTTTTCCAAAACATCAAAGTTTGTAACAGAAATTTTATAAAAATGACCATCTAATTGATATTCATGTCAACAACGAAGTGCTTACTACTGCTGATATGTTCAACGTATGAACTACTTTGTGAAGTTGGCAACTTTGATCTTTCCTTCAAAGTATTTGGTTTCAGATAATGTGATCTTACTAAATATTTAACACGCCCTACTAAATATTTGATTTTAATTGTAATATTAAAACGTCGGTTCGTTGAACAAAATAATGAATAACTTTATAAGGATATTGTTTTTTTTAATTTAAAACGCAAGACTCGCAGGGCGTGTTAAATATTTAACAATTAACTATCGTGGCTGGATAAATATCGTTTTGCCGAAGATTTGGTGGTGAAATGTGTTTCTCTTTTGATATGCAGAATAAATTGAATCCTCCCTTTTGAACAATCTGTCAAAAGATGCATTCTGTCTATGTGACGTCACAATGCATTGCCACATTTTGTCATGACGTAACAGGAATTCAGAGGAACACTTATTTAAGGATGTATGTTGAAAAGAATTATGTACAAACTTAACATGAAGATTATGATATATATATTACGAACCAAATATGTGTCTTCTTGCACAACAGTTGTTTGAAGTCGGATCACTATGGATGCTATTGTTTTCGTTGCCTCGTTTGTGCAGGCAATCTGATACAAAGATTACTGATACATTTCACACATGGAGTTGTACGAAAAACCTATGATACACAAGGTTTCGTTCATATTCCTTTCTAAAACCAGATGAAGTTTATTTAGACTTTCGATTCAAATCAACAGAAGGACAACATGATTGTCTATCTCATTTTCTAATAAATACAACCAGGAATGTGACAGTTGTTTTCAATTATTTTGATGCGCTTAGGCACTTTTAAGGGATATTTGTGTAGTTTACTACAAAATTTGTCTTAAATGTGATAATATATAGTGCAAAGTAACTTGGTAGTTTGATTTTTTCATCTTTGCAATTAAACATTTTTAATGAAAATGGTAATTATTCAATAAATAAATATACTCTACAATCTGTTTAAAAACAGTTAAAGTAGTCAGAAATTAAGTGAAAGTATCAACTGTTCAGGAATATTTTATTACGTATTGATATTTAGTTATCAAACACCCGATACGTATAGTCTGATCCATGAGAGGAATGATGTTACTCGTGTATACACACTTGGGTAATCAGGCAGACATCCAGTAGACTGGGACGATATAACCCATGACGTCACACCAGCCACGTACGTCTGACCACTTACTGTACATGTCATGGGACCACCACTGTCACCCTTGAAGAGATAACATATCTATGTATTATCATTAAATATATTTATATAATTTTCTTTTCATGTATTTGTCTTTAAGGCAAGACACTGATTTAAATGAATGACAATATATTTGAATCATATTCACTGATTTTTTGTTAGAAATGAAAACTGACAAATCATATAAAAATATCAATGAACATAAATTTGACATAACTTTGTTTATATGGATAAAGCCATTTGTAATAACATTCTCCTACAAATTGTTCACATTTTTCTGGTCGTTTTTTTTTATAACGGACTACACGGTTTTGGTTTTTCTCATTGTCAAAAGCCGTATGGTTGCCTATAATTGCTTATTTTTACTTCATGTGAACTATATTGGATGGTTGTCTTATTATCACTCAAACTTCATATCTCCTTATTGATACAAATTAAGGTATCAAGTTATTAACAAAACAATTTTTTGTCAAAATAACCTTAGAATAATTTTGTTTGAGGATAAAGCATTATAAGAAATGTATGATAATGACGTTAGGATAGCTCGATGTTTCTTGTAAAAGATATTTAAAAACAACCCATTCAATGTCTGAAATCCTCACCGTATTGTGACGCATTTTGACAATATTATCATCATCATTACTTTTTTTACATTCATGCATGCCTCCATTTATTGATATATTTGTTAATTATTGTCTTGTTTATTTGTGATAACTGATTTCTGTATTATTTTAACATATTACTAGAGACTTACATTACAAGCACCGTCCTGTGGGTTACTGTTTTGGTTGTGGACACAGATGTGACTTGACAGAAGGTTTACTCCACTTATTGGTGACATGTAATTTGCACACTCAGTATTACGAAGGGCAAGTGTGTTCAGTTTCTGTAGGATAGTTGGTAAACCACCTAAATAATGTTCAATAGAAGAAATTCATATAAATTTTATCAAATGATAAACACAAAAAGGTTCGAATCACTCTAACATAGTTGAAACTAACAATTTCAAAAGTTCATTTTAACGATGCGCTTTTCAGGCACGCATAAAGGTTAACTTTTTTTTTAAAAATAGTGTTTTGTATCTATGCGCTTAAAGATATGATCATAAAGGATCTAAGAACAATGTCCAAAATTATCTAAGGTACTCTATAACAGCTTTAACAAATTATTGTCCTGTTGACACCATACGTGTTTCAAACGCCGTTTTTACTTTAGATAAGGATCGTACATGATTTAACTTATTCGATGTTTAGTTGGCAATAAATAAAGATGTGGTCAATGATTGTTGTCTCTACTCTTAAAGAAAAAAAGTGTTTTATTCACTGGTTTCAAATTAGTTTTGATTTGCTTTAAACCATAAATGTTTCCTTTCAAAATCTTAAGTGTTTTAACAATACCTGTTGTGAATTCCGTGTGAGTATCAATTAGAGCAATGTAAGAGGATTGAAATTGTGGATTCGTACAGGATTTCATACGTTATATGTTAATCATTTTTTCCCAAACATTAGATAGCAAAATTATTTGATGAATCAATAAGCGTTTGTTTTTTCATAAACCAATAAAAACTGGTCATTGGTGAATGCTACTGAACTAGCCTTTCAACTCAGTAGTTATGAGTTCGAAACCAAGCACGTAATAGGTGCATGAGTTCGATTCTTTGAAAGTGTTACGGTCCTATTTTGTCGGTCCTCTCTGGTTACTCTGGTAACAACAATAAAAAATTACCAACCCGATAGAGCTAACAGTTTTGAAAGGGACGTACGTTAAACGCAAACAGCCAATCAATATACAAAGATTAAAACACACTTACATGTTCCACATGTTCTTCCCCAACCAGTGATGACACAAGATGCACTCTCGAATAGTTGTCCTGCAGGTGGAAGTGATATAGGAGCAACTGTTGAACCAAATGACAAAGATGAACTCAACTCTATCAAGGATATGTCATTGGAAATAGTCCCGCTGCCATCATTGTAATTTGCATGCTAAAACCATATTTGGAAATGATAAACTAGATTTGTTAAAGTTTTCTATCATTGGTAACGATAACTGTCCCGCTGTCATCATTCTATTGTATAAAAAAGATGATGTGGTATGATTGCCATTGAGACAACTATCCTCAAAAGACCAAAATGACACAGACATTAACAACTATAGGTCATCGTACGGCCTTCAACAATGAGCAAAGCCCATACCGTATAGTCAGCTATAAAAGGCCCAAACAAGACAATGTAAAACAACTCAAACGAGAAAACTAACGGCCTTATTTATGTAAAAAAATGAACGAAAAACAAATATGTAACACTTAAACAAACGACAACCACTGAATTACAGGCTCCTGACTTTGGACAGGCACAAACCTAAATAATTTGGTGCATGTTTAAACAATATTTGAGTCTTATTTCAAACTTCACAACAACGGCATATGCACATTGAAGATAATGTTTTCTTGCAAATATAAAGGTATCAATATCTAGCAAACAATTTGGCTAAAATCAATTTTACGGACAGAATGTATTGAACATACATTCAGATGTACATTTTGACAATTTGTATCGTATTTATAACATATGCAGTGTGACTTTAAGATGAAGAACAGCAAGACACTCGTTTTTTATTTATTTTTTTGGTCAAGAGAGGCATTGTATTGCTGGCATTGATATAAATTTTATGCAGAAAACGATTATCGCAGACTTTTCTTTCCAGTCATAAGAAGTCGATCCTCAAATGAACAGATGTAAATGAAATACGAACAACAAAAATTTTATTCTCATCATTTCTTTCAAACATATATCTACCAAAAGTGATTAATATTTGTTCATTTTATAGTTATTTAATAGTGATGTTGTTCCTTTTTTGACTTGTTATATATCATATGCTGTAGTGTATTGAATCATATAACATGATCTATCGCCCTGTAAGATTAATCGTTGACTATTTATTCATTCATTTAATATTTCTACTCAAAAGGGAAAGTGTGATATACTCACATTGATTACTCTTCTAACTTGATATCTCTCCCCGTTGTTTCGGTTAGTGTTTCCTACTCTGATTGTGTAACCTGAACCTCTGAAATAGAAATGAGATATGCGGATAAAACAAATCTTAACGCATATCTTACTTAATTATGATTTAGTATACCAAACAATTACGATGTATTCAACAAGGTTAAGATCGTCCCAAAAAAATCAAATCATCAAAATAATTCTATAAATGTTGCAATGACTTTTTATATAAAGAAAGAAGTTGTAATATGATAGACATTGAGAAAACTCTGCGCTAGAAACAAAATGACGCAGAAGTTAACAACGATCAACATCTATTGAACCTTGAAAATGCCACTGCGTTTCGTAATTCAAAGCATTCTTTATATTTTCAATTTTCAAAGAAGAAACGCGTACACAATAATACGCTTTGCATCATTAATGATAGTTTGATAGTTGTCTTTTAACTCCTCCTAACTAATTAGTATTTATAAAAATGAAAAACCCCACAAAAAAAACTCCCGAGGGAAATTTGAAACGAAACGAAACGAAACGAAAAGTGAAAAAAAATCAAATGGCAAATTCAAAAGCTTAAACACATGAAACAATTTCAACGATACCGTGAACTTATTTTTCATAGATCGTACTTTTATTGATATAAGAAAAATACTCACACTATTTTATGTTCTGAAATAGTAAAATGTATAAGATATTTACTGTGTGCAATGGGCAGCTGTTAGAATCCATGTATCAGTCAAAATGATCCCTCCACATGTGTGACTGTCACTGGACGTTCTGAGGGATACCTGCCATGGGAAATCTGCGATGTCTGCATTCTGTCCCTGGATGATTCTGCTGGTATTTGTCAAATGCTATGAAAATAATAAAATGGCAAATAAGATATTCTTGTTACACTAGGAAAACACAAATGTATTTGTCTATATAGATACTCTAGATGTATACCCTCATAACTAGGAATAATGCCATTTACATGTATTTAGAATTAACAAAACGTTTGACAGACTTTTTTCATTTGATCGGTTTGCTGGTTGCCTAAAGTCATTTTTCATTTGAGAAGACTGCGAAGACAAGGACACTTTAAGTGCTTCTGTACTTCTACAGGTTTAGTTTTTTTAAATGTCAATATGAATAATCGTTATTGTTGCATTATTTACATTACTCTTTTTATAAGTAAAATTTATCGTGTTTGAAAGGACGTATTAATAATTAACTACATTATATCAAACTCTTTCTTTTGAATGATTTCGAAAAACAAGTGGATTTGAAGTTCCTTAATAATGTTTAGGTGCGACAAGGGTTGAAGTAGACCCACCGACTATTAAATTATAGTTTGCATTTCTGTAAATATAGACAATGCAATTTCCCATAGGAAATCCTTTTGTCGCTAAAATTGGGCCACTTTTACTATGAAGTTTCGTGAAAATTATATTTATATTCTTGAATGGAAAATTGAAATGCACTTATAGTTTATTTAAAGATCAAAATGTAGGGATGTGCCGCATATTTCCAACATGCCCGAACTTCTAAGACTTTAAACTAATAATTAAATTCTGTACTATCTCTTCACTTTTGATGACCCTTAAAATTCAAAATTCGACACAACCATGTGTATATAAACATTGATTATATTCCCAAGTTATGTCTCTTTCAGATAAACACTTAAAAATCATTTCTGATAACCAGTACGTACAAAAACACAAAAAATCTACAAATAATATATATCGCCCAAAATGAGGAGTGGTTTGTGAAACAGTTTTATTTACAAAATGCAAACTAATATCTTCACCTTCAGACTGTCTTCATTCATAAGATCTTTTCCAGGTTGCCAAATCTGTAAGACCTCGGCATTACCTGAAATTTCAATTTTAATATTAAAAACCAGGAAAAGTATGTTTACAAATAATGACGGAGGCCTTTTTGTGTGCACAAGTCTTATTATATCAATTATATCATTTACTTTCTTATTCAGTAGAAATATGATCGAATGGGAAGTTTCCTTAATCCTTTTTATAGAAGAACACATCGAAATATTTTTGCGAAATTATCAATTTATTTTGCATAATTACGAGAAAAACATGTAACATAATATATTTATATATAATCAAAAATTTAAAAAAAAATGAACGGAAGGAACTGTAAAACACACACATGCATGACAAATCGACATACAACATTCTTAAAACAAAAAAAAATCTCTTTGAAGAACAAAATATCACGAAAACGAAAACAAAGTCAATAATTTCTGAATTTACAGTATGCTGTACAAAGTATATATAAGAAAAAAATGTACATTACCAATAACTACCACACAGAGAAGGAGGGCGACGGTTTGGATCATGATTCTGTTCGGATTGACTTCCACCAATGTACATCAATCAAGCCTCGGACTTTTATATCATTGCGATATTAGGAGAACGTGATGCTATCTGTCTTCTGCGTGTTTCCCAGCTACTTCAAATGACAAATTTATATTGCTAAACAAGTGAAATATCAAACGATAGCATTTATTTGAACTATGATACAGGTTTAAAATACACTTCTAGTCCTTCATATCTATTTTTAGTAACTTTCATGTCGCTTGTTCACACCACATGTTAAATTTCACAGTTATAAAAAAATCAAATTTATGACCTGACTGGTCATTTTTGTTATCTTTATCAATTGCAAACATTTAATCTATGGAGAACAACCACAACATATCATACAAATCAGAGTTTTAAAGAAGATGAATATAAAGACAATTACAGCACATAAACTAGTGGATAGTTATTTAATTGGATTTCTATCACATTTCATTATTAATATAAAAAAAAGAAATACTCCGAGATAGATATTTACTACAATTAGAAAGATAATTCCAAAACAAATTCTATCTAAAACTTTTTAAATCTCGTTTTAAATGTCTGTTCTTATTTTAAAGACAACTGATCATCGTCATTCAAAGTATTAACACAGTGAAATCGTATCAGCTTGATTCGCTTATAGTGTTAATCGATTCCTGTAACTTTCCTGTTTTTATATAACATATTCTCATCACTTGTCGTCCGTCGTTGTCGTCGTCCGTCATAACTTTCTACAAATTGAACTTCTTTGAGAGAACCACTGAATGGAATGGAACCAAACATGTTCCTTATGAGGAACTGACCAAGTGTTGTTACTTTGAAACCAATCCATCATCCAAGATGGCCGCCAGCGGAGGAACTAAGCTTATCATAGGACACTATGGGAAATACATACAAATGTCTTCTTTTAGAGAACCACTGAAAGGAATGATACCAAATATAGCATATAAAATGTTCTTAATGAAATGCTGACCAGTGGCGGATCCAGAAATTTTCATAAGTGGGGGCCCAGTGACTGACCTAAGAGGGGGCCCGCTCCAGTGACGCTTCAGTGATTCCCTATATAAGCAACCAATTTTTTTCTCAAAAAAGGGGTGGCGGGCCCCATGCCCCCCTAAATCCGCCTCTGCTGACAAAGTATTGATACTTTAAAGCCATTTTTGAATGTTCCTTATGGGGTGCTGATGAAGTGCTGTTAATTTTTTGACATCTTCCTGTTCAAAATGGCCACCAAGATTTTTTATTAAATAACAGGGCAAATATTAAACAAAAATTTGGCCCAATCATTATTTAGGTATCTGTTATGATTTGTATCTCTTTTTACATTATTTCCAAACCAAAGTAGAGCCAGGTGAGCGACACGTGGCTCTGGTGCGCCACTGGTTTCATTTGGAAATTCGTAGACAACCTACATGAATATAGGGTTACACGAACCCCAGAGAATATGAGTCACGTGCTGCGGAAGGATATGCAATTCCTGTTCCATTAATAACAGTCATTTTGCTCATCGTTACAAGTACTAAAATGGTCAAGAGTTTTAAATTTGACATAATATAGCATTGTTTGAGTTCTTGCGTTATCGTCCAGTGGCTAGTAGTACATTTATAATTAGGACGAAAACAAATCAACGATTAATTCAACGGGATGTACATGTAGATCTTGTATTGACTTGTTCAAACGAAGCACAAAGGTCAATTTCGGAAATTTAACTACAGCAAGAACATTGGTAAGCATTGTCAAATCTGACAAAAGAATAAAACTATTACATAGAATATTCATTGAAATCTATTGTCTTTTCCTTTTTCTACTGAAAAACGATTACAAACACTATTTTTTATGTTTTTTCACCATTTAGGAGAAATGTTCAAAATACTCGAAAGATGAAAAAACAGTCGCCCGATGAAAGTTAAGTTGTTTGCATCATTGTCCTTTGGTTTTCTTTAAAAATTTAACTTATTAGTAATCAAATAACATCTTTTTATATGTATATATATACAAAACATGAATCAAATAACCTTATCTCATTAACATTCTTTTTAAATACCAATTTTGAAGCAACATGTCTTTAATTTTTATCGTATATCTTTAGTTGTGAAAAAATAGAAAATAATAATTACTAGTAAATTTAGTATAGGTTGCTTTACCAAGGTGTTTGTTTTAAATTACGCATTAAGACGTCTTTGTGGATTGCTAAAGCTATAGAAATAAGAAAAGCACAAACAATATTCAAAACTCATTCTGATAATAAATGTCGCTTCCGAAGTTAAATTTCATCTCACTCCATTTACTATAAAATATAAAATTTGTAAGTTTAATGATCAGACAAAAAAATGAAATAGACACATAATCTATGCATAAATAAGGATACATTTATAATACCGAAATATCATATATTCGATCAACATATGGACACTTGAAGTAATTTATATTGACACCGATCCCTTGGTGTTCCGTACTAACACCCGCCAGGAGCGCATGTCATCTCGGCTTGTAAGCTGACAAAAAAAGAAAAAGAAAACATTATTTAGACATGTCGAAATCATTGAAATTAAAAGAGTTATCAAATTTTGAAGTAACTTGTATCAACTGTAATTTATGCCTAAATATTAACCAATGATAACAAAGTGAAAAATTGGGAAAATGCCGTTTATTAATAAACCGAGTTTAAGCTTGTTTTAACCGTCTTTACGAAGCGTAAATCACTAATCTACATGTACATAGTTTTATCTCTGAGGTATAGATTATGCAACTTTATCGACAAAAAATTTAAATCAATATCAATATCCAATCTTCAACTTTTTAAACATTCAGACATGTAGATAATAAGAGGAAGTAAACTAACAGGAAGAAAGGGAGAAATATGTTGAGGCTTTTAAAACTTATTCTTCTAGCTACCATAATTTCCTTTGCATTGTCAAGTAAGTATTTAAATTACAATATTATTTCTAGATAAACAAATAGCTAATATAAGTATAGATGATAATTATATGTGCAAACAGAACTTTTTTCATACATAGATAGTGCAATAAAAAAGAAGTCACAATCGGATCAGTAATAATGGTATTGTAAATCATTCATAAACTCCTAACTTTATAAAGATAAACAGCTACGCCATGAACGCATGATACGCCAGTTGCTTTTTCAAAGAATGAAGTTCTATAAAAAAAAATGTATAACTTCTCAATTTCATATCAGAAATTCACGAAAACTAAACGTAGGTAATGTTAATAGATATAAACTTGTCACCAGAGTTTCAAGATAACTGCTCAAATATTGTTCGAAAACTGGGAAATCACCCCAATTTTATGAATAAAATCGCACAACCCGGAAACGTAAAATCTAAATTTTGTAAAAATCAAAAGACATAAACAATCACCAATGTTTCATGAAAACAACTGTTAGTTATAATTATTATCCGAATACTGGAACTATCACTTTGCTTTTACACAGAAAGTGACAGCTATAGGTCACCTTATGGCTTTTAACCATGAGCAGAGCCAATACTACAAAGTCAGTTATAAAAGGCCCCGAAATTACAAATGTAAAAAAATCAAACGAGAAAGCTAACGGCCTAATTTATAAACAAAAAAATGAACAAAATACAAATATATAACACAGAAACAAACGACAACAACTATATTACAGAATCCTGGCTTGGGACAGGCACATAACTACAGAGTATGCGGTGTTAGACATGTAAACCGGATCCCAACCCTCTTTCTAACATGAGACAGTAGTACAACATTACAACTTGAAAACGAACAATAAACATCAGGTGAAAAAGGCTTAACTCATCAGTAAAATAAAAATAGAAAAACATATAGCATAAACACATGGACGTGACCGGGTATTGGCACACCGCAACAACAAAAGACAATAAGTACATATCTCAAAGTGCTTGCAGTTACTGACACCTAGATCAAAGCTTATAACAACTTAGAAGAAAAAAAACATCACGCATCTAAGACTAAATTCATTTCATTATATCTATTTTTTCTCTGAACGGTTGATATTATTAACACAACGTGTGCATGTTTCGTTTCATCTCAGTCATTTGTTGGTCAAAGTTCAATAACGTATCAAGAATTGCGACGCTTTCCTTGCATTTATTTATTTATTTATTTACGTCGTCAAAAAGGTGGTCATTTAAAGAACGACATGGAATATAAACTATGTTTATTTATATACCTACTAGAAACTATTTCTTGATAATAAAAATGTACAGTTTACGGAAATTATTTGTTAAACTGTGTGTTGTGAAAATATGCATGCAAATACATGATGTTTTATATTCAGTATGAATGAAATATTTTCCCTTGTTGGTCACTTCTGGCCAGAGTGGACAACAGTGAAATAAAGTTCTTTTTCAATTTAATTATATCATTCTATTTTGTATTTATAAAAAAGAAGATGTGGTATGATTGTCAATGAGACAACTATCCACAAAAGACCAAAATGACACAAACATTAACAACTTTAGGTCACCGTACGGCCTCAAGTAGGTTCAATATATTTTATCAAAGAGAAACTTACGTTATTACTCACTTATATCTTTAATTATAATATTTTTTCACTTTACATACTGTCCAAAATATAACTCTTGAGACGGTCTTCCGAGCATTTGGATTGGATTTTCTGACATTTTCCACCTTTCTTAACTACAGTCTTTTGATACAATTGAGGATGAAAGTTTGGAATTTATCAAAGAGACGGACCTCAGCTGGCCCCTGAAAAATATGTGTACTAATTCAGTGAAAACGGACGTCACACTATAAACCCAAAGCATATATAGATGAACCAAACAAAAATTTAAAAAAAATACGAGACCAAAAAACGCCAGAGCCTCTTGACTTGGGACAGGCTCTTGACTACATGCTGATTAGAGTTTGGCCGCATTAGTTCGTTTTGGTTGGTTTTTATGACAGGCAGGGTAGATCAATGTTGATCACAGAGCAAATTATTTTTTGAACAAATAAAAAATTACTTTCTATTTAATTTAATTCAAAGTTAATGTATTGCGAATTGGTTCGGATGCTGTATGTTATATTAGTTTATCAGTCATATTCATATTAATAAATATGGGGTGGTTCACCAGTGTTGCTGTGTTATCAGCTATATATTTAGTATGTATTGAGATGCATAGAAATAGTTATAAGTACATTACATACTCCATAGTTTAAGCTTTTCCGTGTTGTAGAACAACAGACGTTGTAGTGTCATAATTAATCAATTATCTAAACTTCTGATACCACTTGTTGTGTTATAACAGAGACATATGTATATGTTTCAGGGAATTTGTAAAATCACTGGACTGATCAATGGTTTTGTTTAATCACTAACAGTTTCAGGGGTTTTGTATATTTCCTGAAATTGTTCAGGATTTTACAAAATCACTGAAAAAGAGCTAGGGATTTTGGAAAATCCCTGATTACAATAAAGTGTAACTTCCTATTAGAAATGTGTTTTTTCTTTTAATATAATAGACTAAATGCCCCACATTCTCATTAAGAAAACAATCATACAACTAATTAAATGGGCATTTAAAAAGTCAGAATGTGAATATATATGTTCAAACTCTTTGAGGTCATTTTTTAGTAGCAATAAACAAAAAAAATATGTCAATTGGACATGCTTTGATACTATATATGCCCTGGAATTTTTACAAGATAACATTTTTGTTCGCTTTGGAGGTTCCGTATAACGTCAGGTTATCGGAATTCCAATAGAGACTAACTGTGCACCACTTATTACGGACCTGTGTTTGTATTGCTATGAGTTACAATTTATGACAAAAATCAGCAAATACCCATTCAAACAACATCTCATAAACAAATTTAATAGTACTTTTAGATATTTGGATGATATTTTGGCTCTCAATAATGGCGACTTCAGTATGTATACTAAAGAAATTTATCCTGTTGAACTTACTTTAAATAAAGCTAATACTAACAATGACCACTGCCCTTTCCTCGATCTTGATATCTCTATCACTAACGGAAAGCTTAATACTAAAGTTTATGATAACAGAGATGATTTGTCTTTTTTTATCGTTAATTATCCATTTTAAGATGGTGACGTTCCCTTGTCACCATCTTATGGTGTTTCTATATCTCAACTTGTACGATTCGCTCGTGTATGTAACAATGTTTTAAATTTATGTATTACTGAAAAATTATTACACCAGGGTTTTCGATATAACAAACAAGTTAAAACATTTACTAAATTTTATCATCGGTATAAGGACATTATTCGTAGATATAGCTCAACATGCAGACTTTTTATACGTTCAGGTATTTCACATCTATTTTTTTATGGAAATATTCTTTATCAAGCACAAAAATGTCAGTATTCACCTCAGAAACTAACAAAACCTTTAGATATACTTATTAAGAAGAGATATAGTAATGATACTGTTGTCAGTTCATTAAAGATTGCATATTTTGGCGTTAATATTGATTCACTTATAGGGTCTTTGCATCGGAACTAAACACATTTATTGAAAAAAACAGTTGTTGGCATGACACGGGTACTTTTCTACTCATATATGTTATGATGGTATGATACTAAACCCCTAACGGGAAGAATTGTGCCTGATATTCATATGATGAAATCATAATCTTTCAATCAGTTTAATTGAAGTCTGGAGCTGGCATGTCAGTTAACTGCTAGAAGTCTGTTGTTATTTATGTACTATTGTCATTTTGTTTATTTTCTTTGGTTACATCTTCTGACATCAGACTCGGACTTCTCTTCAACTGAATTTTAAATGTGCATATTGTTATGCGTTTACTTTTCTACGTTGGCTAGAGGTATATGGGGAGGATTGAGATCTCATAAACATGTTTAACCCCGCCGCATTTTTGCGCCTGACCCAAGTCAGGAGCATCTGGCCTTTATTAGTCTTGTATTATTTTAATTTTAGTTTCTTGTGTACAATTTGGAAATTAGTATGGCGTTCATTATCACTAAACTAGTATATATTTGTTTAGGGGCCAGCTGAAGGACGACTCCGGGTGCGGGAATTTCTTGCTACATTGAAGACCTGTTGGTGACCTTCTGCTGTTGTTTTTTCTATGGCCGGGTTGTTGTCTCTTTGACACATTCCCCATTTCCATTTTCAATTTTATTAATGAACACTTATAAATTTTGAATATGGTTGTTTATTAAACACTATGAGCTAGAACTAGTGTATAATGATAATGACTAAAAGGCATGTAAACGGATATTTAGACTTCTGTGAATTTACTAATTTTTGCATGGCAAAGTTTGTGTTACATGTGCTGTTACATAATTGCCCTGCTTTTCGAAGCATGTCTGTATAAAATATACATGTACTCTTTGCTTATTATAGACTTCACTAAAATGCCTTTACTGTAGCAGCTCTAAAAGTTCCTTGTATATTTCTTAAGCTTTATATGAAACATTTGCGTACTTTTAATATCATTTTGTCCCTACCACTATGACCTATTTTATGTGAATTTTCTTTACTGTGCTGTACATGTCTTCAAGACATACATAATACTTTAAAACACATATATTCGACCGTTGGTTTTCCCGTTTGAATGGTAATACACTAGTAAATTTTTGGCCCTTTATTGGCCTTTTTATTTTTGGCCCTGTTATTCGGTGTGAGCCAATGCTCCGTGTTGAAGTCCGTACATTGACCTATAACTGTTTACTTTTATACATTGTTATTTGGATGGAGAGTTGTCTCATTGGCACTCACACTACATCTTCCTATATCTATTAAACGATTTTTTTTCAAATCTCCAAATTGAAGAATTTCATACCTACATAAACAAAATATTAACAAAATATTTACCTTATTTTGATATATGACCAAAGTAAGTAAATAGTTTAATATTGCTTGATTCGAACCCATTAATAAACATGCAAGTACAATACAAAGTATTCTTATCTATATATTCTGGTTTTTTTATTATTATTATTTTGTGAATATAAATGTTATTTTATAGGCAAATAAATCATACAATACTTATTTGCTTTTTATATATCGATTTGCATGCAGCAATAATATGCTCTTGCTCTGATATGCATGTAATATTTGCCACTGGATCATATTCCATAACCCACTCAATTTCTTATACCTTTCATATGTGTTTTTCTTCTTTAATGACGACAATCAACCTAATGTTCCGATTTTATATTTGATTTTAAAAAGTTGGTTTTACTTTATACAGTAATTACAGAAAAACTATAATAAACAGTAACTTCCTTTCAAACAAGATAGTGATAAGAGCTTAATTGCTTTGTCTTTTTTCTGTGGCTTATTGAAAACATGTTCCAAAATTTCATCAAATTTTGTTTGGGTTCATACGATAAAAACAATCTATAAAAATATACATTATCTTTCAAAGATCGTTCAAAATTTTAAAGATCAGACAATATCAAACAATTATCAAATAAAATACTGCCAACTTCGAAAATATATGATACCTTTCATGAAAGATTAGTTTATTGCTTGAAACAAGGTCGTTAGAATAAGATTATTTGTTTGACATAGCTTGGTTCAGTACAAAACCAGTAAAATAAATTATCATTTTAGGTAGTGTCAAACTACAAAGCAATCGAGAAACCTGGCAAGACGCATTAGTACTTTGCAAACAGGAAAATTCCAGTCTAGCTAACATTACAGTTATTGAACAAGATTATTTTTGTAACAAAAATTATCAATCAAATGTCAAAAAGACCTATTGGATTGGACATTTCTATAAATTGTCAAACAGAATTTCAATAAAAGGTAAGTAATTATTTTAATTGTATTCTCTCTATATATATATCTTGCTTCTAGTACTTAGAAATCCCCTCGAAAACAGAAAAGGTTAAACTCAGGTGCAATAATTTTACATTATTTTTCTTTGTTAGTGAAAAAGGAAGCTAGTCAATGTAAATAAGTCTGCAGCCCAACAACAATATAAAATGTAATATTTTTAATAAATTGCTTTGATCAGATTAGATATTATAAAAGTCAAATATGTATCGGATATTCTTGTATTACTATAAAGGATCTAACGTATGGTTAATGCTTGCCACAGTTCGCAATTGTAATGGTTTATTCAAAAGCAATTGTTTTCACACAATAGCTTTTGTTCACCTCTCCAACATTAAAACAGCATTGATGGTTAGGTGTTCTTATACAAACTTTAAAGTGTTGGTATAATATAAAGGATGTTCAGGCGTTACTAATGAGGTCCCGAACATCGCTTCGGACGCTCAAAACATAATAAGATTTATATGCATCACTAGATCTCTTAAAACAAACCTATCTGATATTTGATGGTTAAAAAAAATAAGTTATGTATACTAGTATAGAAAACACGTCTTTTACGAATCAATGTATTTATTTCACGAAAAGCGAAGCTTTATGTGGATGAGATGTGTTAAGGAAGAATGCAATGCTATATAATATTTCATTTTTAACATTAATGTGCGATGATATATGTCAACATAACTGTACTTTTCATGAATTAAATATGTCAATTTTAAAATAGTGGCGCATTCTATGTTCAAACTTCTCTAATTTTAAATAATTGAACCCATGGATCTCGTTTATCAGTGGGATTTTATGTCTAAATTCATGAGGAAATTTTATAGTAATTGATTTCATAGTTCACTAGACTAAGGAGGCGGAGCTAGCCAGTTAAATCACAACGAGAACTTCAGAGATGGAAGTTAGAACTCTGATTTAAGCTCCTCCAATTCTTTCTTTGCATCTCCTGTGCCACACACGGTGGACCTTGAGAGTGCAATACGTAACACCCTTTAAAAATAACCGAAGTTAAATTACTTAAAGATCTGATCCAAGAGAACCACCGAATGGAATGTAACCAATAATGACATAAATGTTTCTAATGAGGTGTTGACCAAGTGTTGTTACTTTGAAGCCGATCCATCATATAATATGGCTGCCAGCGGAGGACTTAGTTTAACAGCAGACCCTATGGGAAATATACCCAAATGTTTTCTTTAAGAGAACCACTAAATGGAATGAAACTAAACCTGGCATGAATGTTACCTATGGGGTGTTGACCGTGTGTTTTTCCTTTGAAGCCGATCCATTATCCAAGATGGCCGACAGCGGATGACTTAGTTTAACATAGGGTCCTATTGAAAATACAAACAAGTTTCCGTTGAATAAAATAAAATCACAGATGGCATGCATGTTTAAGATGAGGTAATAACCAATGTTTTTTTATACCTTGAAACCGCCAGTCCATCAGCGGAGATGGCTGACACCGTGGGGACTTAGTTTAACATAGAAACCGAAGGAAAATATTAACAAATGTTTCCCTAAGAGAACCACTGATTGGATGGAAACCAAACATGGCATAAATCTTCTTATTAGATGCTGATGAAGTGTTCTTTTTTTTGCCGATTTACTGTTCAAGATGGTCACTGGGATATTTTTATTGAAAAACGGGACCAATATTAAACAAAATTTGGCCTCAATCATTATTTAGGTATCTGTTATGTTTTCTAACTTTTTTTCATGATTTCCAAAACCGAAACAGAGTCAGATGAGCGACACAGGTTCTTGGGAGCAGCTTGTTTAATATTGGTGTAGTTTTGTACACTTTTTATGCGCTTTTATAGACACATATAAAATATATATATATCTTGCACAGTGGGTGACTTTTTAAAATGTTTTATACGTTATTTAACTTTTCTTTTGCAAAGGTTGTACCATTTATATGTCATATCCAACAATTGACACCGTATATAAATCTCTGCATGACTGCTTCGAAATTTGTTCAAGAATGATGAAAGCAGAAGGATATTTTGCACACAAGGTATGTTTAAGTTATAGTTTACTTTATCCATTGGCTTTATTTGGAGTACTCTGTGCATACCGTTTTAAACACAATTCAACACAACAAGATAAGTTAATAATTTGAAGTGAACAAGTTTTTGTTTAATCCTTTTTGAACCTTTTTTTCAAATAAAGGAACATATACACAGTCGTACGCGTATTCAATAAACGTTTGGTCGATATCGAAAATAACTACCATAAACGTATATAACACTTTTTCATCAGCTCGACTTTATATATAAGTTTGGTAAGAGGATAGCATTGCCAATGTGGTAACTATCCATCGGAGATAAAAAAAAAAAAAAAAAAAAAAAAAAAAAAAAGATGGATGCTAGCAGTTTTAAATACATGTAGTCACCGTACGACCTTAATATCGTACATGCAAATAACAAAGTAATGTGGCTGGGTTCAACATGTTAAACTTTGTGAATTTCAATCCTCCTCTTACCTTGGACAGTGGTGTAACAGTACATGCAATATAAGAACAAACTGTAAAATTAAAATGAGGTTAAATCAAACACTGATCGTAAGTTGATGTAATAATGCTTTTCCGGTTTTATTCGCTTTGTTTGCTTTGTTGCTGTATAATTTTGTTGGACTTATTGATTTTGGTACACACACATACAATTAGTAAATGCTTGTTTCCTTGCAAACGAGGAGAAGTCTTTATTCAAACCTTTTGCTAAGGAAGAATGGTTGGGTATATTAAAGAACCCCAAAAGAATAATGAAAAATACTGTATTATTATATAATAAAATTAACGGTACCAATTTTCTTGCACCAGATGCGCATTTCGACAATTTATGTCTCTTCAGTTATGCCCGTGGCCAAAATATTAGAAATCCAAAGCTTATATAAAAGATGAAGAGCTATAATCCAAAAGGTCCAAAAAGTATAGCCGAATCCGTGAAAGAAATCAGAGCTTTGCATGAGGGAGATACATTCCTTTATTTATAATAATTTCTAATATTTGTAACAGCAAATTTTAATTACACAAAAAATCCGTATTTTCATGCCAGTACCGAAGTACTGGCTACTGGGCTGGTGATACCCTCGGGGACTAATAGTCCACCAGCAGAGGCATCGACCCAGAGGTAGTAATAAAATTAACGGTACCAATTTTCTTGCACCAGATGCGCATTTCGACAATTCATGTCTCTTCAGTGATGCTCGTGGCCAAAATATTTGAAATCCAAAGCTTATATAAAAGATGAAGAGCTATATTCCAAAAGGTCCAAAAAGCATAGCCGAATCCTTGAAAGGAATCAGAGCATTTCCTGAGAGAGATACATTCCTTAATTTATGATAATTTCTAATATTTGTAACAGCAAATTTTAATAACACAAAAAATCCGTATTTTCATGCCAGTACCGAAGTACTGGACGATTTAGTTTATTTTATGTTTGCATTGGTATTATTTAGGTCTCAAATCGAAAAAACAAATATCAAGAATTGGCTTAAATTTTGGTAAATGACTTTTTACCAGCTATTGAAGTCGTATGTGAAAAAGAAAAAGAAAGGGTTATGAGAGCATAATACTTTATCCTGTGTTTTTTGAAAAAAACAAGGAGTCTGAATATCTACCACAAATTCCTCAATCTTAACTAAGTACATCCTAACGGTCGATCCCACAAATATCCAGATGTTCTTCCTTCATCCAAAGCTGTGGACCCCAGAAAAATATATGCCTTCTATTGAGGGTGTAGGTGGACTAGACAGTATTCTATTTCACCACTTCCGGATTCTCATTTTTGCGTTTCCTTGTATAGTATTCATTTGTTTGATATTAAGAACAAAACGTTATGTAGTGAATAGTATGTTACTATGTTCTGTATTAGTGCAAATATTTTGATCTTCAACTAATACAATACTTTTCAATTGAAGATAAGTATTTTCATTATAATTTAACATGTTTTAAGAATTAACATAATGTATAATGTAGAACCGTTGATTATATGCTTTACTATTCCTTTCAAATATAATGGTTTACCAGGCATTGCAGTTGGTCCTCGGACTTTGTTTTAGACGTTGTGTCCGATTGTCCTTTATAAAAATTTATAAAATACATGAACTAAATCAACATTGTAAACATTGTGTTTTCATCATTTGTAATTCGAAGACTCATTTCTGTGCCTCATTCAAATATGTTTTTCATTTGATTATTATATGATTATCATTGTGTTTAATGCATTTTAAATTAGATAAGAATGGAATGAAACTAACAGGAACACATAAGCAGTAGTTGTATATTCTTATGTTTTAGATTTCTAATCCGATACACTTCAATATTTTGTTAAAACAATAGTGTAAACTTTTCAATATTTTGCTTTGGTTTGGGTTTTTTATAGCGTTTTGTGATCCGTTACTTATTTGAATAGTAAGATTCATCCATCATATTCACAAATAAAGGTAACAGTAGTATATCGCTGTTCGAAATTCATACATCGATTGAGAGAGAAAAAAATCAAGGTAACAAACTAAAACTGAGGGAAACACAGCAAATATAAGAGGAGAACTACGATACAACTGAAACACAACATTAAAAAGTTAGACACGCAGAAACAAACTGTAAAAATCAAATTGTGGTAGTAATGAGATAATCTATTCTATCTAAATTAATCTAGCTATGTCGGTGTTTCTTCTAAATCAAACTTTGAACCAAATATGTCGTACACATTTAGTGACCAAAAAAAAATCAAATAAATGAACTGGATGTTTTAACTAATTCTTATAAGCATCTTTAAATGCTGAACTGTATAAAATCATCTTTGTATATCTGCATAAAGTCTATCATTCATACAACTTTTGACCATTTTACATGAATATAGGACAAAACTTGACGCAATTTTTCCATGCAATATGACGATGTCTTTTTGGTTTTTTTATTTTATGTTTAATCACAGTGATTATTGGGGTCACTTCTGTGAATGCCATAAAGCATAATTTTATGTCTTCAGTACGACATCTCTAAAGGTAAAATTGACAACAAACATTCAATAAAGCAAACGGCACAGATTGATTCATGATATGCGCGTTGCAACATTATGTTGAAGTTGGATATTAACCAGAACTATTGGACTTATTTTTATTTTGACCTTATGATTTTATAATCAAACCTTCTTTTTTCCATATTTTAATACAATACACACTTTATGAAAACCATACTACTTTTTAAGATTGTGTAAAGGCGTATACTACACTATTAGTAAACATGCAATTTTTTGAAATCTGAAGTGTAAGACGACAACTCTTGTAGTTTACATTCTTCTCGGTTGACGGAAAGCACGTCGAGCTCATTAAATTATAATCCATAAATTTTTACACCACTGGGTCGATGCCACTACTGGTAGACGTTTCGTCCCCATGGGGTATCACTAGCCTAGTAGTCAGCACTTCGGTGTTGACATGCATATCAATTTAGAGGTCATTGTATATATTTCCGGTTTACAAAAGTATGAAATTTACGAATTACTAGTAATTTTGATATCCCAAGAATAGATTACCTCCGCCGTTTTTTGTACAACGTTTTGAAATTTGAGGTCTTCAATGCTCTTCAATTTATTTGGCTTTATAACTATAGAGATCTGAGCGTCACTGATGATTCTTATGGAGACGAAAGGTGCGTCTGGCGTATTAAATTATAATCCTGGTACCTTTGATAACTATTTACAGTAATGTGTCGGGTGTCATTACATTTCCGTGTTTTTGCTTTTGGGGTGGTGCAAATATTGAGTTTTATGATAGCTCCCAATAGACAGTATTTAGTAACAAGGTTGTGTCCAGTTTGTAATATGATTTTTCTAACCAAAACGTCAAAACATGTGCAAGTTGACAACATAATTTTAACACAAATCATCGTAGTGCATACCGATTTTAATTTTATATAAATATAAATGTATATCTCTTATTTAAGGCTGGTTATGATCCAAACTGTGTTTGCGGTCTGAATCGTGAACATAATCAAATACACGGTATGGAAAAGCCCGATTCATTCCATTGTATGGCAAATTATCCCTTTTGGTGGATTTATAAAGGTAATTTTACGATATTCGTATTTATTTATTTTGCTTCCGTATGAATAAACATCAATCACAAACCTAGAGAGAGAAGTCAATGAACAGTCAGAAAACACAATGGTGTAAACGGAAACCACGAAAAGCCATGACAGACTATATTCACGAAATAAAACATAGAAATCTACAGGAAAACTAACCAAATGAAAATTGGAGGGTACACAATTTCTTTTCTGTAAATGACAAATTATCATGTTTTTCAATTTGGCTAGAAAAATTGAATTAACGTCCTAATCGAAAAATACTGATGCATGACTGTATCAACGACATGTGAAATAAGTTTCAAAACCGTTCAACCAAATCATGAGTTTATTCGTTTAACCATTTTACAAAGAAATGAAAAAAATCATAGTTAGGAAATGGAAGTCATTTATGGTAAATTTGAGTTGCCTGTTTATATTAAATGTCTTGATGTTTCTTAGAGTAAGAAGCATATTTTCTGATGTATTTTTTCCAATTTCGTAAATCTAGAAACATGACATCTTGGCAATGCATGGTTGATATTTACGAGATATACATTTATATATGTGTGTAATAATTTTACACTTAAAACAGCATCCATATAGAAATATATTAAAAGTCGCTGTTTTCGTAAAAAGATAACAAATGATAATCATTATTAAAATTTTGAAAAGACCTTTGCTTTTTTTCTACAAAGAACCTGTCATTTATCTGCTACAATCTAATTAAAATATAGATTTCAGATTTCTTTAATGAGGGGGGGGGGCAATACCTTTTTAGGCTAACCTGTTTTTGACTTTTTCAAGGTGTTGTTAAATATTGAAAACAACACGTTATTAATTTCTTGCGTCCGAAGCGCTTTTCTGGATTTTCCTTCATCAGGAACGCTCAAAGCCAAACATTTGAAATCCGAAGATGTATAAGTACCGAAACCGTTGAAGAGCTGTTTGTCAAAAATACCTAAAATAAATAGCCAAATTCATATAAAGCCAACTTTGCCAGAGGGAGTTGAAACCTTAGTTTCTGAATAATTTATAAATTTATAAACGGACAAATTTTAGAAAAGTTTGTTAAATCATGTCAGTACCGAAATACTGACTACTGAGCTGATGATACCCTCGGGGACTGATAGTCCACCAGCAGAGGTATCGACCCAGTGATGTAAAATATTGAAAACAACACGTTATTAATTCCTGTTAACTGTTATATAAGATAAATTTAAATTGTTAACTGTTTTCAACCCAATGTGTTAACTGATATCAGCAATTTTGCATTTGTTGTTAACTATTTTTTTCTAAATCAAGGTGATGTTAACGACCCCCTTATTCTTTAATGAAATCAAAGATCAATATTTTAATTAGATTGATATATGCTATACACATCTGATTCAATAAGAATAGTCGTCGTTGAAGACGACTGTTTCTTGAAACAGTTTGTTCAGAACTGGTTTGGGGGCTAATGGGTGGACAAATGGTATAGCCACTTTATCACTTAATGAGGACCTTTTGTGGACATCCAGATTAGATCCTGTCTTGTTTATACACATATGTCGAATTTAAAATACATAAAATATTCCCTAATACACATGCACTAAGGAATGCTGAAAAACATCAGCCTGATTCTATGTTTTGTCAATTCTTACAGTTCACGAATATAACATAAATACCAGTAATGAAACATGCCGTCAGCTCAAATGTAAGGAACCAGAAAGCATCGATTCTGTTATGTGGAAAATTAATTGCGGTTAGTATAAATATATTTCTTTTAATATTAATTTTTAAATAAAAAATCGAAATCTATCGATTTTTTATGCATATATCATCATAATTCATGTCATCATCAGCAAGTATGCGTGAAAAACACTATTGTTGTAAGAAATTGTCGCAAACAGATCCACAATTGTTTATGGCACATAATAACACATTCATAGCGTTTTTTTTAAACTTAGACATTTTTATTGAAACATCGCTGTTACCGTTAAAACCTGATATGTCTTTTGATATTTTTTGGCTATTTTTGTTTCTTATTCAGGACAAAACACGATGGAAAATTATCATTTTCTGAGAAGTCCAATTCCACAAGATGAACTACCGTATATTTGTCCGAGGAATGAACCCAATACCACAACATCCACAGAAAACTTCCGGTTTGCTGTAAAGGCTTCTGCAAAACAAGGTTATAACTATAAATGCGAAATAGAAATAGGGTTATATACCATACTTCTTGAAGAGTCTCATAAACATATGGGATGCGTCGTAAAGAAATCGATTTCATCCAAAATTAATATCAGTACATCTGTTAGGTTATTTCAGGTTGAAAAAATATCTACGTAAAATCTGTAACTGCATGAAAATCATTCAAAGTCTCACACATATAATTGAGAGAAAAAGTGGGGTATATCATGAATATATCAAAGAGGCTATTGCTGGTAAAGGCAACTGATTGATCTTCAACACAGGTAGAACATCCCGCATCCGTAGGCGGCTTTAGTTGGCCCGTGTATAAAATGTGTACTAGTTCATTGAAAATGGACGTCATGCCAAACTCCAAAACATTTAAATGAACTAAAACAAAAATGCGGTGGATATAAACATGTTTTGTGAACTCTAAACTCTCCCCCTTTACCTCTAGCCAACGAAGAACACAAATCAATACGCACAGTAAAACTCAGTTTAAAAAAATGTCCTAGTCCGATGTCAGAATAGGTAACTTAAGAAACTAAGCAAAATGTTACATAAATTAACAAAAGAGTACAAGCAGATAATGACATGCCGTTTCAAACCTAAATTACACTGATTTAAGGATTATGCCTTCCTCATATTAAAAATCGAGAACAATCCCTCCCGTTACAGTATACCCTTACCGAACCAAGTATCTTGGGGGATTAATATACATAAGTTTACATGGTAAATAAGGGCAACAGTAGTATAACGCTGTTCGAAAGTCATAAATCGATTCAGAGAAAACAAATCCGGGTTAAAAACTAAATCTGAGGGAATCTTGCATTGTAGATGATTTTATAGCTGACTATGCGGTATGGGCTTTGCTAATTTTTAAAGGCCGCACGGTGAACTAAAGTTTTTAAGTTCTGTGTCATTTCGGTATCTTGTGAAGAGTTGTCTTATTGGCAGTCATACCACATCTTTTTTATATGTTTTTTTTTTGTGGCATTGCAGGGACATGTAAATTTTTGATTGCATGACACTTGTCGAAAGAAGGGCAACCACATTTATTTTATTAAACAGGTTAGCGTTTTATGAGTTTGACTGTTCTTTTGATATCTATCGCACCTCTTTTAGCAATTGTAATATTTTTAATTAAGCGATTTTGAGGATTTATAAGTGTATATACCCTTTAAACGATTTTCTTTTTTTAAATATACCTGCGCTTGCATAATGACGACTTCCATCCTATGCAGTTCATATACCATGCAATTCTCAATGTTGTAGTATAACTCAATTTGAGACAAAACATATGCTTAATACCATTTTTTACTAAATTTAGAGGAAGAAAAAGTAAACGAACAAAAAAAAATTTTTGAAGCTTGTTAGGTACAGCAGAAGCTTTTGATTAGAGTAGTTATGCGCGACTATCGATTAATTATAAAGGATTAATGACTTAAAATCCTTATTGTTACCATTCTGTTTGTTGCTTTTCTAGATCGTTTAGAGAAATCTATAAACATGTGTGAAGCAATAACTTGTTTCAGTTTTAACAGCTATCGTACATTTCTACAGAACTGTGAATTAAAACTGTCTGGTTTCCTTTGTTTCAACGGTAAGATTTATGTTTTTGTTAGATTCGATTAGGAAACAGCGTGCTTATAATCATTCTTGGTATAATGTAGAATTACTCTGACCTTATCTAATAAACAGAGTAAGCCAAAGAGATATGTCCAACAATTTTGAATTATGGAAATTAAGCATATTCTACTTATAAGATGATACATGTGCAAAAACATCGCTTAGCTTTTACGATACTCGTTGGATTTGATTGTAACATATAGAACAAATGAATTTGTTGACTATTCGATTACCACGCCCTTGTATGTTGTCATGTTATTTCTCTATAAACAATGTAACAATTAAAAGAAATGTTTTCGTTCCAAGTTCAATATATACTCATCATAGTTTAAAATCTTTAAATCGTGTACGAGACGCACAGTCCGTCTACAAAAGACTCATCAGCGACTCTCGATAACTGAAATTTAAACAGTCAAATAAAATACGGAGTTGAAGAGTATTGAGTATCTAAAACTCCGAAAGGATTTGTCAAATACAGCTTATTTATATATGTTTGTGTGATAGAAAACTTTAGTATTGCAAATATTCAAAGTCTTGTAAACAGTTTATGTATTAGTATGATCTTATCAAAGATAATGTATGTAACACAGAAGTCTGGCTATAATATCTTCGTCAATAAGTATCTATATATAGTTTAAATTGTCATTTTTCTTCACTATATAGTTCCGTTTTAGTATGTTTGTGTTTACCATGTTTACTTTTTTATTTCATGATATAGAAAGTAATGTTTCACATGAATCAACAAGTTCAACAACAAATATATTTTCTCGGACGTTTTCTACCATTTCTTACCACCTAAATACAACGGAAAAAGAACAAAAAGAAAACGCTAATTATGGTACTAGTAACAGTAAGATTACAACACAAACGACTTTTCAACCAAGTATTCTACCACCCCATTCAAGTCCAGGCCATGTTGAAAATTCACAGGTCGGGATAACCTCCCCGAAGCGATCTAGTACAAAAGTGATATTAAATTCAGAAGGTCTACCAACAATTCCTTCCAGGAATAACAGTCCCTTGCATACCAGCGTCTATACAACATACCTAGTTAAAATGAATGTGGCGGAAAGCACAACGCAAACGTCGAAAGTGATACCAAATGGTCATCATGGTAATTCTAAAATAGGTATGCATACACATGTAACTTATGAAAAAAATCATAATACATTGAATATGATAATAGGGATATTAATACACACAATAACATACAAAAAGAAGCGGCTTAATCCGTAAACAATAATCAGTTGTTCATAGAAGGTGTCATGGCAGCCTAATCTACATACCAATAAGGGACTTTATACACATTTACTTGAAGATGGTGAGGGTCCAAAGGTAGCATCTTGATGAGCGCAAAAATGTAGGTGTCCGCAAATATCTCGTAATTTAAAAACAATAAATTTTGTTAAGGTTGGGTTGAATCATTTGTAACGGAACTGTGGTCTTGGTAATCGTGCAAATTTAAAATATCGGCCTCTTTCCTAATTTGATATACACTTTGATAGATATTTATATAAAGACAAATCTATCTTTGTTCAGGTTTAATTGTTGGTTCGGCAGTCGCAACCGTTGTGATTTTAGTAGCAGTTGTCTTGCTTGTCTCCTGTAGGTTAAGGTTGGTAGTTTATAATGTTTATTTATCATTAATTCTCATAAATAACTACATCACATTGAAATATAAATGTGGACTACAATTATGTTAATGTGATCCTAAATGATGCACATATCATTCATTGAAATTATTCCAGTTATTTTAAAATTAAATTTTCTTCAGTATTTATATCGATGTATAAATTTGATTATATTAATTAAGAATGTTAACAATTCTAATGGCATCTTGTATCCATAAATCTATTTTTCTAGGTGTAATTTTGCTTTGTCCAAGTTAAATTTGGTAAGAAGTAAATATATGACACCAAATTTGAATTAAATATATAATGACTGCTGGTTGCTTTAAGTACAGTGGTTAATATTTCGTGCATATTCAGAACGAGAAACTTTTATCAATCATTTTTATTAGTAATACAAATAGCAGGTTCTCCCAGGTGAACGATAAGAATGAATGTTGAAAAATGTGGACTTCCACTCGGAAACTATGGACACGTATGTACTCTCTTCATTCTGACCGAACTTGAATGCGAACTTATGCATCTTGTACTTCCAAAAAAACGCACCACTTTGGTAAAAGTTTTACTGTTGGTTTGAGGAACACCAATGTTATCATATTTTTATACCCTCGACACCCTTAAAACATAATAAAACGTATCTGCATGCGTATTGAAAGGTTTTGTATTGTACACCTATGATATTCATTTATTTGATACAGTGGAGCTTTGGATTAGGTTAGACATGTTAGATGTTATTGGCTCCCCTCTTTCGAGTTCACCATGGAGTTCGGTATTTTAGTTAAACATTCTTTAATTATACAACAGTGGGACACAATATATTTATTCAAACATATCATTTTAGGCATCGTGGACCATGTAGGAAAAAGAAATTTGTTGATGATATTCAACTTAACGAGCTAAATGATTCAAAGTATCAAGATGATAATTCCATCAAACCAACTTGTAATGTTCATAATACAATGTACGATGTGCATACACCTTATGGTGATAATACAAAATTTGGACTTTTAGACGTTTCTCACGACAATTCTACCAACATCCGAAATAATGAGTATGCTGTCGTGGTAAAGAATAAACAGTCGGGTAACCAGGTACTTGACCAAAATTGTGGCATGAAAGCAGAAAATACCAATGATCTGAAGGAGTGTGAATATGATAGGCTCAATCATGTGAGGCCTCGAAGTGGTATAGATTCAAGAAACATTTATGACAGTGCTCTTGGTTTTCGTGAAGAGTACGATGCAACATATAATATGACTGATTATAGAGGAAGCGACAAGAGAGATGACGCTGTGTATGATCATGCTTAAAACGCACATTTTAAGCTAATTCATTTCAACAGTCATCAGTGCAAACTATACGCTATGTTTTTGTGTGTTCGTTTGCTTGGCTTATATTTATTTCTTCTTTTTCAAAATTTAAGACGTTCTGTTCCAAAATCATGCAATGTACAGTTTGTTTTATGATTTGAAAATTAAAAAAAAACGCTTAATTGTGTATATATTACTTGATTGATTGAGATGCTTAATTTTTAGTGGCAAATATCTTATGCATGTGCAGGACGATGTTTATATAACAAGATATAAGAATGCAAAAAAAAAATAACCGGGGTAAATTTATCGACAGAGAGCTCATAATTTTTTTGGGGGTTTTAATTTAACAAACAAAATTTTTCAGTCATTACAATCTCTTCTAATACAAAACAGCGGAAGATATCAAGGGAAAAGTTATAATAATCAACTTGGGAGAGATAAAAAAACAAAAAAAAACAGACAAACAGATAATAAAAAAGAAAAAAAAGATACAATAGTCTACAAAAAACAACACAAAAAGCTATTAGAATATGTTACATGAATCAATTCCACCAACAACCGGTGCAGATGCTCCATAAGGGTAAGTATACCTTGCTCATTTACTTGTACCCGTCATGTTACAAACACAAAAAACAAGTCAGAAATCCAGTCACATTCTTGTGAAGACAAAATCTATAAAAGGACAGACGTCGTAAACTCATCATAAAAAACTGGTCAAATATGTCCAACTAGATAGTTATAAGAAGATGTGTTATGATTGCCATTAAGACAACTCTCTCATCCAATTCAAAATTTGTAAACGTAGACCGCTATAACTCAAAGAACGGAGCCTTGGCTCACACCGTACAGCAAGCTATCAAGGGCCCCAAAATGACATGTGCAAAACCATGTAAACGGGAAAACCAATGGTATAATCTTTATTAAAAAAAAAAGAGAAACGAGCAACACTTAACAAAAGTGGGGCAAACGAAACCTGAGGGCAGTCATTCTTAGACCAAAACATGAACTGACAACGTCATGTCTAAAAAAGAAAAAGACAACAGACAAATAATAGTACACAAGACACAACATAGGAAACAAAGGACTAAGGATTAAGAATCCCACTAAAACCTGAGGGATGGTTTCACGGTCTCCGGAAGGTGAGCAGATCCTGTTCAACATGTGGCACCTGTCGTGTTTCTCATGTTATAAAAACCCGGTAAATAGTTTAATTCGGTAGGTTACATTCATGAAAAGGGAAGGGGATTGTAGTCACGACATAAGGAACATATCCGATATCATCTATGAACTGGTAATCTATAATGGTCACCCAAATCATTATGGTGTCCGTAAAATGTACGAAGAGATGATTTCAACTTCACCATTTGGAACTCTTGGTTTAATAACTTCATTGTTAGTAGCAACCCTTAATCAAGATAATCATGATAGCAAATACAAGCCCGGGAATATCGTATCAATTGGAAGATGCGGGCGCTGCTGGAATATTGCTACATAGAAATGGAAAGCTCACAGTTGGGAATTTGAAATCATTTCTTTTATCACAAGGTTTTTTTTTTAACCGACCTTTAATGTCAATTTCTAAAAGTAAGTCAAGATATGAGGCTGACTTAATTGTATCCTCAATCTCGAGTTCGATTGTAGAATAGTTCATTACTTCATTCTTACGCATTCATGTAATTCATTCTTCTTCGTTTATAAGGTTAGCTATTTTTAATAGTCGCTAGGATTATAAGGAACACAAAACACTTCCCAATCACCTGAAGTTTATTTCTAATCCTAGATGAAAACACATAGAAGTGATGTTTTAGTTAACCTAATTTTAATTTCTTAATTATTGTCCATTGTGATGTGCATCTAACAAATTTGTATATTAAACGCTCAAACGTGCTTCGATATGGATATCGTCAACTGTCCGTCTTTTCATTTAGTTTATGTTCTACTGTAATTGATGGAACTGATTCAATAAACGTTAACCAAAGAGAGTTCGATCTTCAAATATTTTTTGTCTGAAACATTTGATAATTGTATATGCGTGGCTATCAAAAACTAGTGAAGGAGCAAGGAAATTATATCATTTGGGTTTTTCCCATACATACGAGGAAGCAAACTAATTGTAGATTTCTTTGTGGTTCCTTGTTTAAGTAAGCATGTGTTTAGAACATGCTAGGTTAGATAAGTACTTGACAATTTAACAAATTATCGAATGTGTACCAAAGAAACGAAACTATTTACAATTCCTTCAGTGCATAACTTTTATCTTAAATATGTTCAATACATTGAAGACGGATGTCATTCTGTAATATGTAAATATAAAACAGATATGTAAATATAAAACACTTGTAACACTTTGTATGAAAGACTAAAGTACGTTGAAGGAAGACACTTACTTGACTAAGGTCATTGTACAGTTTTCAACTATAAGACACATACATGTACATACTTTATATGTTAAGATGTAAATGGCCCCGTCATGGGAAAATCTTACAGGGGTTATAGTATGTTCAATTGGTACGAAACAAAGAAAAATATTTAACACACAAGTCAAATATCCATAGATCTTGAGTTGTTGACGAATTCATCAACAACAAATTAAATGTTTGTGTTTCCAAGTTGTGTTGTGCTTGGGTTTTGTTGTGCTTGTGTTGTTTTATGTTGTATTTTTGGTATGTTGCCAGTGCATTGTGTTGAATAATACACGTGTTGGTACAATACCAATGGTGTATGGCGATGTTTGGTTTTCAATTTGGACTTTCTTCATACTAGTATTCGGTCACGTATATATTCATATGTATCTATTTGCATGAATTTGTTAACGTCTAAAGAAAGGACAAGTAATATCTATCAAACCCATAATGGGTTAAGAAGACAAACAACAACATGAATACCATCAAGACACATAGTATTAACCCTAACAACATGAAAGTCGAAACAAGTGTAGCTTCTCCGGTCTTTTTCTTTAAGTTAGAAAGGTTTAAACCTTTTATCAAATATGTAGGAATGCATTCATAGATATGAATGGGACAATTAGAGAACATCTTAGACTGTTTTATAAGATGTATTCATAAAAGGAGAAAAAAAAATGTTTGTTTCACCCTCAGCTGCCACTATATGTAATGCTAAAATTGAAAGAAAGAAAATGTTTTCGGTTTGTCCCTTAAAAAATAGATTGTTCTTCGGAAAAAAAAAGTTTGCACAGAAAAAAAAAACATATCCCCACCCCACCCCACCCCCCAATTCGATTTTTAATTACTGTAACATCGACCTAGACATTTACCTAGAGAATATCAATATGGATAAACTACCTGTTTATTTGATGAAGTCTTTAGAAAACGCATGTAGTATATTTGACAATATTATAACATTCACAATACACGGGGATGGAAGTAAAGCACGAATATCAATAATGTTCGGGCAAAGTGATAATAAACGAAATAAACGAAAATGAAAATCTATGGAACACCGAAATAACAAAAGAATGGCTGAATATATTCAAAAAGTTTCAAAAGTAGATGCAAGTCCAGATAGAAATAAAAGTATATTACAAGAAACTGTCAATATCGATGATGATCAATTAATGGAAAATGAAAACGCAATTTTACGGAGCGCAAAAACAAACACAAAAGAAGGGACTGGTGAGCTTAAATTACAGAAAAAGAATGCACTTTTTTCAAACATACATTCCAAAAAAAAAGTTGAATTGAAAGATTTAAACAATATTACAAAACAACCGGAAATTAGTGAGCATCAATTATTCGAAACTAAGAAAACTGATGATAACGATACCACAGTATCAACTCGAAGTGAAAATCCAGAGCAGTCAGATGAATCTGATAAATATGATGATGGTGGTGATGATGATGATGATGATGATGATGATGATGATGATGATGATGATGATGATGATGATGATGATGATGATGATGATGATGATGATGATGATGATGATGATGATGATGATGATGATGATGATGATGATGATGATGATGATGATGATGATGATGATGATGATGATGATGATGATGATGATGATGATGATGATGATGATGATGATGATGATGATGATGATGATGATGATGATGATGATGATGATGATGATGATGATGATGATGATGATGATGATGATGATGATGATGATGATGATGATGATGATGATGATGATGATGATGATGATGATGATGATGATGATGATGATGATGATGATGATGATGATGATGATGATGATGATGATGATGATGATGATGATGATGATGATGATGATGATGATGATGATGACAACGATGGTGATAATGATGATATCATTGCAGTTGAAATCGACAATATCATTTCAAAGGCGTCACAGACCAATTGGTGACCTTCGGATGCTGTCTGTTCATTGGTCGGGTCGTTGTCTATTTGAAATGATCCTCATTTCAAATCTAAATTTTATTTTTTTTAAATGTTTGTCTAGGCTACTGTATATGTTTTCCTACGGAAATATTACGTTCGATAGTATAAGACGTCAATTGAAACAGTTCATTAGGAAGAGTTAATGGAACACTATTTTAAGAAAACTTTTTTTTAGGGGGGACGTTAAAAGGTGAAGCAGAAGATACTCAAAGGAAACCAGTCGTAAACTTAATCATACCTTCTCTGAAAATATAAGTCGTTGGTTTCTCGTCGGTTTTACAAAGTTTATTGAAAAGAATGATTCATATTAGAAAGTGAAACAATGTTAAGTGGGTCAATAGTTATCAAAGGTACGAAGCTTATAATTAACTACGCCAGAAGAGCGTTTCGTCTACATAAGACTCATTAGTGACGCTCACGTCAAAATAGTTAGAAACCAAAACAAGTACAAAGTTGAAGAGCATTGAATTATTCTCTACAACAGCCAACCTATCGCACGTTAAGTTCTTTTTTCGAAACCAACATTTATCTAGGTTATCAGTAAAAACTGAAAGGTTTTAATGGTTGATTTGAATGTTCTGTAAGTGTATAGGTAAAGGGGTATTGTAACAATTACCAAAACACATGTACACCAATTGTTGAGGACAAGACATTTCACAAAATTATACAAAATCTGTATCCAAAGTTTATTTGGTAGTATATTAATCTCATTTTTTGGATAACGATAACGTCTCTCATTAGTGACAGTTGTCATGCACACAAAAACAGAAATAAGAATTAATGAAGTTGCCAAAAAGAACAACATCAGAATGATAGGTTATGAATATCCTGCTAGGCATGCACTTCTTCTCACACGAATTATGAGTCATATCTAGAAATACGTGTCGATTGGAATGAGATTAATACAAACTTATGTTTAATCATAAACAAAACAAAACTATCAACAGTCGTTCCCAAATCTAATATTGATTCATGTTATCTTAAATAATTGATAAGAGGCGGAAGTGATATTGTAAAATTGTACAGTAGGAAAACATGAACCAAAAATATGTCGTACATAACAAAACTGTTAATTATGTTGTGCTTTGGATTGTGTCGAGCGGGTAGGTACAGAAGTATTTTCAATATAGTATGTTAATAGGTAATCAGTAATATTGTACTAAAAGCGCGGAAATCACTATGTCATCCATGTGAACTCATCGATTTTTTAACAAACGTAAAATTAAAAGTTATCTCATCAATGTTGAAACTAATATTGTTTTTTATTGGCATCAACCAATTAAAACATAACTAAACTTTATTTTCATGTATTGTTTTTTTTTGGGGGGGACGTAAAAATACACATCCATGTTCATTTTCTAAATAATAGAGATCACTTTATCTAAATATAAGACTATCAATATTTATTCAAAGGATAAATCCTAACTATCCTACTGCCTCTCGATACATTTCTTCTTTGACTGTCCATGACGTTAAAACACTAAAAGCATGAAAAGTTTTTAGTTGATTTAATTCTCTGATGCATGTTTTCGTATTAGTTGTTTTTGGCTTTTAACTAGCTTTCGGTAACTGGGAATATTTGAAATCTTTATTTTTCGTGTTAATATCCCATGATACATTTTTTTATGCATTTTTTTTTATTAAATATTTCCTTATTTTGTGTTACATCTCATCTCACTTTTTATAATATATCATCTTTAATAAATATTTAATATTTTGATAAATGTCCACTTCTGTTTTCGTCCTATGATATTTTATTCTGTGTCTGTTTATGTTGTGATGTTACACTATTACGTCAGGTTATGGTACAGGGTGACGCCTGACAAAACGTGAAACCTGCTGCATTTGTTTGCACCTGTTCTAATTTTAAGTCAGGAACATGTTGTTTGGTAGTTGTCGTTTGGTGATGTGGTTCATAAATGTTTCTCGTTTTCATTTATTATATAGATTTTTTATATAGATTAGACCGTTGGTTTTCCGGTTTGAATGGTTTTACACTAGTAGTTTTGGGGCCCTTTATAGCTTGTTGTTCGGTGTGAGCCATGGCTCCGTGTTAAAGGCTGTACATTAACCTATAAAGGTTTACTTTTATAAATTGTTATTTGGATGGAGAGTTGTCTCATTTGCACTCACACCACATCTTCCTATATCTATTGACTGTTTATTTTCCTATTTGAATGGTTTAATATTAGTAATTTTCGGGGCACTTTACAGTTCGGTGTGTGCAAAGGCTCGTTGTTGGAGGCCGTGCTTTGACCTATAATGGTTTAATTTTATAACTTTTGACTTAGATCACCTCTTGTCATACTTAGTTAAAAAATATATATACACTATATATATATTGTTCTATTTTAAAAGATCATAAATAATAAGCTTGAACAGAGTTGATAATATGTATATGAAAAGATGAATTGTTGAATAATCAATATATTTTCTGAGGACAGTTATGGTACTGATAATTCCGTTAGTAAAATATTCCATGCAAAATAATTTTCATGTTCAACTCACGAGTATAATCCTTGGATTACTTGTCATTTCAGATAATAGTGTTCGAATCATACAAAATATGACAACTTGGAATGAAGCATTAGGACATTGTGCTGTTCAAAATTCAAGACTTGCTGACATTTCGGATATTAAAACAGACCAAACTTGTAATACGATTTTCCAGACGAATATAACAAAATCGTTTTGGACTGGAAATTTCTACAAACTGTCCAGTAGAATTTCAATTCAAGGTTAGTTTTTATTTTTATATTCCATAGTACATGTACATGTATGTGATAAATCAGATGTTTCATATTCCATTTATAACTAATAATGTTTTCTACAAGTATTAAGTCATGCGAAAACAATAAACACAATAAAACCTAAGCAAACATGTTTCAATTCATATTTTCAAATAATAAGTATTGTTTTAGCTTTCCTATTTATGAGCAAAATTGGTTCTTATAAATGTCTTAATAATCATCATAATAATGGCTATTTTGTTTTTTTTTATTAAATTTAAAGAAAACTCAGGTTGTAATGCGTGTGTTGATTGTAGCGCATGAAACATAACGGGAAGAATAGACCTATTTTTTTTTATTAACAAACAATTATCTATACAAATACAAGCAAACCTAAAAATATGTTTCGTCAAAGTATATCACATTGGGGATAGAGGCAGGTGGCTGATCATTTCCTGTTTTTGATACTATTGCCAAAACAGGTATCGAGGGAAGTTGCGATTCAATGAAATATGGCACATGATTACTGAATGATAAAGCGTAAATATTTTCAAATAATGTATAGGTTCTGAATTTCTTTTCGGGAATTACCATGAAATTATCCACAATTGGCTAATGTCTAATTTTCACCTTTTTGGAGTTTTAAATCCTCATTGCTCTTCAACTTTCAACTAAGTTATAGCTTTATAAATATTTGATATGAGCGTCACTGGTGAGTCTTATGTAGACGAAACGCGCGTCTGGCGTACTTAATTATAATCCTGGTACCTTTGATAATTATTTCATTTATTCAAAATTTTGAGTAAAGTATTTAAAATATTTTGATCGATATTCTATTTTTCTTACTATCTAATTAACATCGAATTATCTTCTGTCATTACTGCAGTCAGAAATCCTGAATATTTACTTTTTTATAATTTTCAGGTTGTTATGTTATTCATAGCAAAACAAATGTAGTTGGATTTCAATTACTACACGAATGTTTCCAGCTGTGTAGAGGACGGATGAATAAGAGTGGATTCTTTGCGTACAGAGTATGTGTTTTTGATAAAGGGATAAATGATACCAGAGGGACAGTCAAACTTATAATTGAAAATAAATTGACAACGCCATTGCTAAAAAGGAAAAGGACACGCAAACAAATAAATATACACAAGACACAATATAGAAAACTCAAGAATGAGCAAAACGAACCCCTTCCAAAAAAATGTGTCACCCGTTGTGTTTATGTCATTACATATATGGTAAATAGTATAATTATGTAGGTGACATTCGTGGAATAATAGGAATATCGTATCAATTGGGAAATATATACTCCGTTTGCATGCGCTGCTGGAATGCATAGAAATTGAAAGTTCACAATTGGGAAGCTAAAACTATGTCTTTTTTTGTAAAAGTTTGTTTTCAACCGACCGTCATTGTCAATTTCTAGATGTAAGTCAATATATGAGGTAGATTTGGCTGTAACGGTTGTATCCTTTATCTTTAGTTCGATCGGATAGATGCGTGCAACATAGTCACAAAAATTGAAAGGATTTAGTGAGAGAACATAATCTTCAAAGCGGAATGTAAAGTTATAGGATATTTCTAACTTCTTAATTTTTCCCTAAAATATTCTTATATGCAGTCAGCCTAATAATGATAAAGAAACAAGTCGGCAAGAAGGGCACAATCGGTTCCCATGGATAGCAGTTATTTGTTGAAAAACACGTCCCCCCAAAGTAACAAATATATTGTCAATCAAGAAATCAAGCAGCTTGATAATGTCAGTTACAGAGAATCTTCTGTTTGAATCAAAGTGATCCTTTACAAATTAGGATTTATCCCTCCCTAAGACAAGATACTTGTATCTACGTATGAAACAAAGCTATACCTCTTTCAATTAAGAGGAACCTTTGAGAATTGTTGATATTTATATGAAGGCCCTACGCAAATTGGTAAGCTTTACTCGATATTTGGCTTTTTTCGTATAACGTCAGCTTCTTGTACATAGTATTGCTTAAATTTCGTCGTCCTCGAAATGAAAACAATAGTGAAAAGGTTATTTTATAAAATGTTGCGAGATTAACCAACGTTGGATGTGTGTACCTGTTTTTATTTTGGGATTTGGTCATGTGCTTTTTAATACAATCATTTTGTTCATTCTGAATTAAACATAGTTGTGACAATATTTGTGTTGTAAATATAAAATTAATAGTTATCCGTTATCCAAAAACTAAATTTGTTAATTAACCAAATTACGTCAATATTAGATAAAAAGTTTAACACTCAGTATATCTTCGAGAATCCTATCTTATATAGAGTGTCTGGAAAATAAACAGAAACTTCATCTGCTCTCGCATCAAGCTCTCGAATACAATCTTCCAAATGTGTCTTATTAAATGAATATTTCTACAATCTGATGTATATCCTCTGTACTGATCGAATCATAAACAATAATCACTACAATCGCTGAAAAAAAACAAGATCTAATTTGCTTAATTATATATTAACACGCTAATTATTCGCCTTTTTCAGGCTATTTTTAGAACCAATTGCATTTGTGATTTGAATTTCAACAATAGTTCTTCTGACACCCCAGAAAAGGCATATGCAGATAATAAATGTTTAAGTTACGACTCAAGAATAGATTTTTTTTGGTGGGTTTATAAAGGTTAGTACAATGTATCCGATATTGGCCATCTTTCCCAATTCTTCAAAAAACATCTTCTTATTTATAAGGCGCTAAGATATCATGTATATTTTTTAGGGAGTACATCACTAATTCATGGCTCCAAGCATTCAATGATAAATTCCTCAATTTCTAGCACGCAAAGGTTTTTTGAAGTTCAAACGCATGATAGGATAATGTACTAGAAAGAATCAACATACCTTTAGCGGCATATTAGAATAAACAGGTCCCAGGAACTTCGGATTTTATAAACAGGCAAAATGTACCCTCGTTTAAAAATTTCATACACTATTTTTTTTAATACAAAATGCAAAGTCGAAAACTATTCTGAAATGATCATCAGTCATTCATGATCAGCTTTCATTCGATACCAAAATTGACTAAATATTGTACATGTTTTGAAAATTGATCAAACCTATGCGTACTCGGGATGTCCACTTCCTATAAAGAAGGTGATAGCACTGTCGCTAGAATAGTTCACCTTTTGAAGCTTGAAAATATGTGAATAGGTCGGGAAAATTATCTGAAAAATATGCTAAAATCAAAATAAAGTTCCGAAACTTCAGTTCGTCTGTCATCTTTGTTGATGTTTCTCAATCTGGCTTTGTTATCATCAAAATATGCTCTCTTTTTAAGCAAATGTGTATTCCACTTGAAACATAAAACCCAAACAATATGGGAAATGGTAACATTTTGACCTGAGCGTCACTGATGAGTCTTATGTAGAAGAAACACACGTCAGGCATATTAAATTATAAGCCTGGTATCTTCATAACTATAAGCCTGTCGTAATGTTCTATTGTATTGGTTAATTGAATGTTTCTCTGTCCAGTATGTTCTTCAATTTATGTCTATTGTAGCCCTGTCATATAATGTTGTAAGTTTAATGTTATATTTAACCTTGACATAAAAGCGGGAGGTTTCGCTAGCCACAAAATCAGGTTCAACCCACCATTTCTTTCTTCAAATGTCCAGTACCAAGTCAGAAAAATGGCCATTGTTATAGTTCGTTTCTGTGTGTGTGTTGTATTTTAGTGTGTCTGTTGTGGGTTATATTTGATATGTTTCCCTCAGTTTTAGTTTGTAACCCGGAATTGTTTTTTCTCTATCGATTTATGAATTTCGAATAGCGGTATACTACTGTTGCCTTTATTTATCATCACAGGACCGAAATCTCTGCTGTAAATTCGGATAGAAAATATGAAATAGAAGTATATCCAGTGAGAACTTTTCAATTCCAACACAAAATTGAGTCAATACGCAAAGACCGAAAGGATTCACGGGCTACTGACGTTTTTGCAAAACTTGAATATGCACTAGACTTACCTGCAGCAAATGCGATTTACCATCAGATATGTAGCGTAGACTTCAGGACAGGGGGAAATATACCAATTGGTGGAACACCAGATCAAAAACGAAAAAGCAAGGTAGACCAGATCACACTGAAGCAAATACAGCTTTTCTTAAGACCATGGATTACTTGTTAGAAAATGAAGAAGACCAATTGACAGTAAAAGACCTTGTTCATCAAATGACACAGTTTTGTGGAGATCTGGCATACACAACAGTACAAAAGAAATCAAAGATCAAAACACACTTTGGTGATGAAGCTTTTATTACCGACGTCTGTGGAAAACCAAATGTGGTCACTCTTCGTAAAACGGCATCTGCTCTTCTGCAAGAATTCAATAAGAGTAAAAAAACTTCAGATCCTGGAACAGAAAAAAAGAGATATTATCAAAACAGCAGCTACACTTATCAAATCTGATATAAAATCAATGGAATTTTCAAGGTCGTTGTATTCATCACCAGCTACAATAGCATCTTGTGAGGAAAGCGTCGCATACTTACCTGATAGTCTTGAAAACTTACTTGGTGGTATATTTTTAGAAAAAGACTGCGATCTTAAAGTGGCAGTCATTGGCCAGTCTATCAAGCAAGCGACAAGACCTCTGATTGCCCCTTTACAGCTAGGTCTAGGAGTTCAAATGCATCAACATTTTGGGTCAAAATTCCTCCTCGATACCTTATACCAACTTGGCTTTTCGTCATCTTATAAGAAAGTTCAAAGACACGGCGTGAATTCGGCTCTTCAGGGTAATGGTTCTCCTCAAGACATTGAATGACGATTTATTCAACACGTGGCAGATAATGTGGACCATAACATCAGAACAATTGGCGGTCATGGGACATTCCATGGAATGGGAATAATAGCATGCATCACACCTGGTTATCACCACAAAACTATTTTGCAAAGATTAAATGTTTCGCCTGACGATATTAAACAAATAGGGAAAATCGATCTCCATCAGTACAATTTTGACCGAACATCAAAACATCGTTTAAAATTAGAATCGCTTCAGCTCAACAGTCGGATTCGTTACCAGATAACATCAGTCTTCTCTGTAGTACTATTTGGCCAAAGAAAAAGATTGGGTGGTCGGCAATGTGTAATTTAGTGCACGATTGAGCATACCCTGGTAAATCGACAATAGTCTTTTTGCCTATGATAGACCTTGAGCGGGGAAACCTTTTATGTATCTTTTCGACTATGAAGTTCGTATGTAATGTTTAGTTACAGAGCTAATCCCATGCTTACATTTGATCAACCGATTTATTAGAAAGCACTTACAATTATCTACAATGAACAAAAGGTAAGCGATTTGAAATCGATAGTTCTCAGATTAGGAGGTTTTCACATAGAAATGAGCTTCCTGAGATCGATTGGTAACATTATGAGCGGATCTGGACTAGCTGAGCTCACGGAAACTGTCTACGCACCTTACCCTGTTTTGCATATGTTAACCGGAAAGTCAGTTGCGAGAGCAGTACGCGGTAATTTCTTAATGTATAATGCTTTAACCTCATTATTGTTGTGCGAACAGTTCCAGGTATATTCCACTGTTTTCAAAGATAATGACACTGAAAATGGATAAAATCATTCATTTCTTGAAGAAACTTCAGGTGACATAAGTGAAACTAATATTGAAGACTCTGAAAATCACAGTGAAAACACTTTTCCCCAGGATTTAAATGAACTGAGAAATGTTTCGGATAAAATCCTCGAACGACGTGTTCCAGTAGACACCCTTGATCAAAATGAGATATTGAGAAAATTACGCGACAGTATATCAACTTTTAGAAAATCACACATCGAAACCCGGACAACTCGACTATGGTTTTTATATATGGATATGGTGGACTTGCTGCGGAATTTCATCAAAGCTGAAAGAACTGGAAACTGGAATCTTCATCTTCAAATCATTAAAGAGATGTTACCGTACTTTGCTGCTGCTGGACATCTCAGATCAGCGTATGTATACCTGCAGCAAATCCATGAGTTATCAAGAACAAATCCTGTCATTAATGAAGCTCTCATGTCAGGCTTTCATGTGATAGAAGAAGTGATCGGTTCTGGTCAGGTTTATCATCGGATCTGGTCATCAAGCAGGTTCTGATGAGATTGCATTAAAACCACTGAAGGTCTCACAAGAGGTCGAGGGATGACGGATGCTCAGAGATCATTGTGGATTTTGTCTATGCCACAGTGTATCCAAATGAACGAGGCAATGCAACTAGTAACTGGTGTTCATTTTGAAACCAGCGAATAGCACAAAGAAATGTGCATTCCAAGAAAGGTACGGTATACCAAAGACACAACAACATTCCTTGACTTTCTTGAGGAAAGAAGTCTATTTTCAATCGATAAAGAACTCCGAAACATCGAAACAGGAGCAACTGACGACAGCAAAGTGAATTCGAACAACTGGTGATCCTACATATTCTTTAAAATCATTTACCAAGGATGAAATTGTACAAAATCACAAATCTGTCCTATTTTCTTTTGGTATAAACATAAAAGAAAACGAAGAAAATTTACCTTCATTATTATACTAGATAAAACTTCACAAAACTCTATATAAAGAACGATACATAGCTGGATCATCAAAATGTTTGACTAAACATCTTTCTAAAGTACTGACTACTATTCTTTCTACAGTTATAGATGGACTTCAAAAATATTGTGATGAGATATATTCTTCCAGAGGTCTTTGCCAGATGTGAATTTTCAAAAATTCGAAAGATCTACTGCTTAATCTTTCTAATCTGTGTCGTAATGTTCTATTGTATTGTTTATTTGTGTGTTTCTCTGTCCTATATGTATTTCAATTTATTTGTATTGTAGTCAGGTAAATGACCATTTTTATATTATAGTTCGTGTCTGTGTGTGTTGCATTTTAGTGTTGCTGTTGTGTCGTTGTTCTCCTCTTATATATAATGTGTTTCCCTCAGTTTTAGTTTGTAACTCCGATTTGTTTTTTCTTAGGACTTTACCATGTTTATTCCGGGATTACCTATAAAACTTGTTATAACACAAATACCGACCTGTCAACGGTATATTCAAAAAGGGGAAGTCCATAAAATAATTACAAACCCATCATACGACTACCAGAATTTCAATTTATAAACCGACTGAAACACAACTGTCACCTGCATAGCGATAAGTTGAACAATATGTAAATGAAGCATGTGATTTAATTTCTTTAAGAGAACAAACAAATATTTTACCTTATCTATAGAGTCTAGAATAGGAGGTACAATATCTACTTTTAGCGGGTTTTTCTAATGTTTACTGGTTCTATAAGTCGAGAAAATATCGACTTTCAATTTCTTCACCTATGGTTCTCAAATGGGATATTAGTAGATTTTGATATGTAGGTGGGCTAAACATGATCGGTTATTATCTATTTTAAAATATATGTAGTTGCTAGAATTTCTGGCAATGCAAAGATATTACTCAAGTCAAATCATACCTCAAGATACTTATTTCTAAATACCCACTTTAGTTGATGGGTAAATTTCAACCCATTATATACAATAGCAAGATTCTATATGTCATCATACATATTATAAATAAAGATAATATATTTATAATACATTTGAGTTTAAATGGTTAATAACTTGTACCATTTATCCTATTTGAGGTTAAATTAACGAAGTTTAATTTACCTCCTACATGATGTTGTGACTGCAATCTTTAGTGTTCTTGCACATTTCAGGTGTCATACCACCAATTACTCCCTCAAATTTAGAACTTATGTGAAAGTAGGCCTACTCGGACAAAAAATAGTGCATTTGATGTCATTGTTCACCTAAACTAACCAACAAATTTGCAGAAATGAATTTTGTTGAAAGAGAAATATATAAAGACCATTTTGAGCCAAATTGTACCTGTCTAGGATTTTGCATTTAAAATTGAGGATTAATGCGCTCCATGGTATACTAATTTAAGATTTCCTGAAAACCAGGGGTTATTTTTAGTGGTACCTCCTTTCGGGAGCTCTCTTCTTTCTTAGATGATTTTGATTGTATGTTGAAAATTGGCATGCAGAAAGGTGACACCTGTACAATTCAGGATATACCTAGTTTCTATGAAGTTAAACTTAAGGTAAAATATTTAGAAAGCTGTGAAAATTGCTTAATTTGGTTGAACAGATAGGGACGTTTAATTGGTGGTGTGACACATTAAGCACAATTGGAAGAGACAAATTGAATTAATGTTGAAATGTAAATCGAATACTTTTTTTTTTATTTTTATGAATGTTTGCATCAGTATAGACAATAAAGTGAAGGTTATATATTTTACATCCGAGCTCTTTTGTTCTAACAGGGCTGGTCAAAGCCTATGCTAGTTATCGACCTAATAGCCTTTAGAACAAAGACTAACGATTTATACCCCTACACCAGACAGAATTGATTTAAACTCATTGTTAATTTCACATTTATAAACATTGTGTCAGGGGCTCATAAAGGGTATATACTATGCAGGAATAAATAAAGTGTATATGATATTGTTCGGAGTTCTAAACTGGATTTATGAAGACTCTGGCCATAGGGATGAACTTATACTGACACACCGCGTCTTCATTGGATAACTTTTACATAGCTATAGAGTATAATAGCTCCGGTGGGTTTTTTTTATCTGCCGTTTTATTAAAGTTAATTATATATATATATATAACTTCATATTTTTTACTCAAACAAAAAGGAATATTAATCAATAGTGGTTAGATATTTTTTATCGCTTATTTCAGTTCACTTAGATGATTTCAATACTGGTAACGAGACATGCCACCAGCCTGCTTGTTTTTATTCTGAGGCAACATGTGATAATGTATGCGGTAAGTATAAGTAAATAACTAAAATAAAAAAGTAACCTTTCAATTGATGAAATAATATTATAATAAACTATCCACAAAATATTAAAATACAAAAAAATAAATCACTGTACGACATCCAAATGTAAAATTGAAGGCATACTTTTTATATGTTTCTACTACGTTGTAATACTTAGTAATTGAATGTTGGGACATATATGTTTACATTGTGATACCAATTTTTACAATCAAGAAAGTTTTTTCAAATTATGATTCATTTGCTCCTTTTTTGTCTCTCTTTTCATCTTTCAGGACAAATTTCAAAGAGTACTTATTATGACTACCTGAAAAGTCATATTCCAAAAGATAAACTACCGTTTACCTGTGAGGGAAATGTAAACAAAAGCACATCTGTAAATGACACTATGTGTTCGGGATACTTCAGGTTTGGATTTAATACATCAGTAAAAAGAGGTAAACATATATTAATACTTCTGATCAATTCTTTTATGAGGTTGAACCATTATTAATTATTATTGTAGGAAATTATTCATTTATCATGTCTGCAATATTTTTCCTTTATATTGTAGCCATTAAAATCTTGCCTACAATTTAGTATTTTCTTCTTGGTTCTTAGATACAACTGGGTTAAATGTCAAGTCGCGATTTGGATCATGAATAAATAATCGAAATTAGGACACAAACCAGATTATGACATCCAACCTGAAAAGCACACACAAAAAAAGGATTTAAACATACAAAATCAATCCTGTAAAAACGAAACGAGATACGAACTAACAAATAAGAAAAGATGTACTATAATATGATATTGTTTCAAATCTTGTCAGAGATTGGACAAAAGTTTAAATATTTTGCTTTTATTCATTTTTTATTTATTTGTATTGATTATGAATTGTTATCGAAGGTATTTATGAATATTTAAAAGCTTCAATTGATGGAATAGAATAAACACCAGAACATGTATATATACATTTGTACCTTGAGGATGATACAGCTAAAGCAGAAAAAAACATAATTACCAAAGTGTCACTGCGGGCCAAAGGGTGCATAGGGATTGAAATATATAAAGTATTTTCAGGAAATGCGTAAAGTGTAGAGTCCGAAATATATATACGTTTGTGATGGCTAAAATTGAAACATATGTCGATTATTGTAGATCACATGGAGAAAACAACAGCTGTTTATAAGTGTGAAGCTATTTCTTGTAACAATGATAACTCTTATCAAATTAGTTTACAGAACTGTAATTCAACAAACTTTGGTTACCTCTGCGGTAAGGGTGAGATTAATGTTTGTGTTCAAATTGTTTGTATCGTATGTCATCGACTAAACTGATGCTAAGTTAGTTAAGGAGGCTTGCAGCCCAAAAGAAATGAGCTAAAGAAGCTTGACTACCAATAAAATAAATGTAACGTATTAGGAGTTTTTTGTGAAGTTTGATGGTATACACTTATATCGTGAGAACAGGAAAGAAAGTTCTCGCTTAAAGAGTTGGAATACATTTTATATGTTGTAGAAATAGGTAACAATATTTAATTATTGTACCAAAATTTATTCAAGTAGTCAATTTTTTGTGATAATTTAATATACTATCAAACTCATTGAATATCTTTTCATTCGTTTATGAGCATTATTATTAATCAAGTATTATTTTACATTGAAACTGATGTTTAAATATGAACTCTGAAAGAGTTGAAGATGGTACAAAATAGCTAAATCAATTTGTGGGTAAGGTTCTTCTGACGTCGGACTCGGACTTCAATTGAAAAGAATTTTAATGTGCGTATTGTTATGCGTTTACTTTTCTACATTGGCTAGAGGTATAGGGGGAGGGTTGAGATCTCATAAACTTGTTTAACCCAGCCGCAATTTTGCACCTGTCCCAAGTCAGGAGCATCTGGTCTTTGTTAGTCTTGTATGATTTTTAATTTTAGTTTCTTGTGTATAATTCGGAGTTTAGTATGACGTCCATTATCACTGTACTAGTATACATATGTTTAAGGGGCCAGCTGAAGGACGCCTACGGGTGCGGGAATTTCTCGCTACATTGAAGACCCATTGGTGGCATTCGGCTGTTGTCTGCTCTATGGTCGGGTTGTTGTCGCTTTGACACATTCCCCAATTCCTTTCTCAATTTTATTTGCATGAACATACTATTCCAATTAATACATGATTTTAGTCGAAGGAATAGGGTGTGCACCTTCAGTGAAAATTTTAACATGTATTGAGAAAGTGTTGACGTGATATAAAAAAACAAAATGTAGTACTTTACCTATAGAGCGAGTCATTACTTTAACGTGCACGAAAATAAGTTACACAGAAAAATGTAAGCTGTATCAACCTAATAATATTTTTAGACAACAAGTCATCCACCCTTTGCGCATAGATATAAGTTGTACCAATAGTAAAATAGATAGATATCTAACAACTGAAAATGTAATATTTTTAGTTTTTCCTTTACATTGTATTTTATTATTCAATGTGTTTTTTTTGGATTTTGCAGTTACCAATAGTTCACATGAAACTAAACATCAAAGTCAAACAATTGAATATGCGTCAACATCGACTTCTACCACTTCAAAATCTCTAAGTGTGTCAACAAAAGAATCTCAGTATCAAGAAAGCAAAACTGGATATGAAATTACGACACAATCGAACTTTCAACAGCAAACAAGTGATGTTTCTTCTCATTCAAGTCCAGACAATGTTGAAAACAATCCATCAGTTAGTACAGCCTCAACACAATCTAGCCTAGAAGGGAAGTCAAAACCAACACGATTAAATATTACATCTGGCTATACAACTACAAATAAGATTAAGGCACAATCTAATTTGCATCAGCAGACAAGTGATGTGTCATCTCATTCAAGTCTAGATAACATTATCAATGTTCAGGTAGCTACAACATCCTCGGTACACACTAGCGCCAAAAATAAATTCGAGACAATAAGCCGACATATAAAGCCTTCGTATACCAGGAATAATCCAAGTGTCCTTAAAGACGGGGAAATGTTAGAAAGCACAACTGGTGTGTCAGAGACACTGTCAGATAGTCACCATAGAATAGGTACAGATATAACATAATTTGAGTTAAAGTATCAAAAGAGAAATAACTATAACTAGTTTTTGACAGTCCGCACTTTGCACCATAATCACTACTCAAAATAGAGCGTTTAATCTGTTCTTATTTTTTTCTTATTTTTTTCTCTTTTTAGTTAATTCCTGTACAAAAACTTTGACTTCGCCATATTGTTTACATTATAAAATATAGATATATATACTCATTAAAGACACTAGGAGTAAAATTGTGTAATCCAGGATTGCTTTACACCCACAAAAGACTCATCAGTGACGCTGAAATTAATCAAACACGTGAATAGACCAAATAAAGTCAACAATTGAAAAGTTATAGGAACCTACAATTCCGAAAAGTTGTGAGAAACACGACTAAAGTAATATATTCCTGGGTTAAAAATCCTTAGTATTTCAAATATAATTATTGAAATACCAATGATAAAACATGTCAACACAGAACTGTTAACTACTAGGGAGCTAATTGAATTGGTGAGTAATACCAGGGTTTTTTTTGTTTGTTATACACTACTTCAAATTGTCTACTTATCTTAATAGGCGAGTGACATTTTCAGAAAAGACGTCTAGTTAACGACTTTAATGCACCCACCTAACACACGGCTGAATTTTTAACAAGTGATAGATGAATATCTGAACTTCATTTTTTGCCCGGTCGTAAAAAAAATCGTACGGTGCAATTTTTGTAAAAATTGAATTAAAATCGAGAAATCTTTTCAAAATTAAAAGTTACCACCTGTATTTCAACGTAAATTAATTGCTTTAAACTTCTCATTTTTATAACTGAAATGCATTGATTTTGAGCGCATTGCATATTTAAGTATTATCAAATAGTTTTTAAAAAATAATATTGCGTTTTTTTGCATAAAAAAAATCATTTTTGAAACAATTTTGTCATTATTTCAAAAACCGACCACTTCTTTTCTTTTTCTTTCGGTCGTTTTTTCTTATTTGATCTTATTTTAAAGTTGAATCATATCTATTAATTATTCCAAGTTCATAACTAATTTGATACATATTGTTTTAACTGTATTTTTCTGTATTTTTTGCATTTTTACGCACTCATCAATATTCACCCGCAATTACGGAATTCATTTTGTCCGTTTTCATTTCTTTACCTGTATATTATAATCATTTATTCGTGAAGAAGGAGCATGTCAATTTGACAAAACTCACAAGACGAATTGAAATATAAATTTCTTAAATTGATTGAATAAAGGATGTAAACTCAATGAATTTATTACATTAATAAAGATAGTGTTTTATAGGGGTATTTGATAAGTATTAGTTTGAAAGTTATTGTGACACAGTAATAGAAAAATAATTAACGGGAACAACTCTAGTATTTTCCGGACAATGTCAAACTTGACGTGTAGTCCTGTTAAACTAACCCCTCCTGCAGCTAAAAAAGGCAGACTGTCCATTGACTGGCAACGATGTATCGTTTGTCAAGTATTTACGACAGAGCGGCTATGTTTTCCAGCTGCGAAGGGAAAAACAACTTTTCTTTCTGCCGTAAATAAACGGAAGGACACCGTTTATAGGAGACTTGTTGATGAATACAAAACGGTCGAGGAAGCACCACTTGATAGAATAAAATATCATAAAAGCTGTTATAAAGCTTTTACAAGTAAACAAAATTTGACCACATTTGCAGACAATAATTTAACAGGACAATCTACATCTTCCTGTACAAAAATACCCTTGTGCAAAGATGATACTCAGTCTACCATATTGACACGATCTAGATTGCCTGAGATAGATTGGATGGTTTGCATATTTTGTAAATACAAATCGTTTAGGCAAGATAAAAAATTACGCAAGATATCATCGGCCGAAAGAATCCAATGCATTATGCGTACTGCAAAAAATATATCCGACAGTGAAATGGTTTTGAAAATAAGATCAGAGATGTTTGCTCTAAATGCTTTATACCACTCAGCTTGCATCACAAAATATTTGTTGAGAAATCCGGTTAAATTTGAAATTGAAGAACCTTTAAAGTCAGAGCATGAAAGTGCCTTTGCTGAATTTGTTTCAACAATCCAGGAAGATTTGCTTGTGTATAAGAAGGTATTCTACATGAACGGTTTACTAGAACTATTTACTCCCTTTCTTCCCCAAAATTTGCGGGAAAGTTACACAACGTATAGGCTTCAACAAAAATTGGAAAAACACTTTGGAAATACTATTGTCATACAGTGTCAACAAGGACAAGGCATGTCCAATATTGTTTACAGTAGCTCAATTTCTCTGTCTGAAGCCATCAGTACAACTAACCGTCTTAAAGCCGACATGAAACCTCTTAGAACTCATGATTTATGTACGGTTTCAACTCCTGATTGTGACGAAGATTTGATATTACACAAAGCTGCTGGTATATTGCGTAAGCATATTGGCGATGTTGTAATCCAAAGTGATGCATATCCGTCACCTGCAGATACTTCTCTAAGTCAGTCTCAGAAAATTATGCCAACTATTTTAAAAACATTCATATGCTGGCTAATAGATGGAGATTCCTATGAAACGGTAAATAAAGACAATGACCTACCAACGGAAAAATTGAGAAAATGTTTGGCCTTAGCAGAAACAATAGTTTCAATCAGTAGAAATTCATTCACGCCTTTCAATCTTGGCTTAGCATTACAAATGCATCATGTATATGGTTCTAAAAGTCTGATCGAAACTTTGCATAGTCATGGATTTTGTGCTTCTTACAACGAGCTGAGACGATTTCTTACTAGCTTAGCCGATCATGAGATCGAAAAGATTGAGAATGGCACATATGTTCCTCAAGGTATTTTTGCATCTCCTGGGGATGTAACCCTCATTCAAGAAGGAGCAGACAATGTTGACATCAATACCGAAACAATCGATGGTAAAGATACGTTCCACTCTATGGCTAGGGCGGTCTTTCAGGTTCAGTCTCTGTCTCATACCAACGAAGCTGTGAATCAAATGAAGATCAGACGTAATCAATTGTGTTCCCTTCCAGTGACAGAGACTACAGCTGCTCTAATCAGTTGTCTACAGTACGACAAACCAAAAGAACGGATGGAACCTGTACGTCACGAAGATGCTTATTGAAAAATAAAAAAATGTGATGACCGAGGTGCGGAAACATCCGACATAGCTTGGGTATTTTTAAGGCTTCTGTCAAGACAGACTGTTGACTTTCCAATTAGGAACCATTTGCCTACTGGAGGCAAACAAATTATTCCTTTTTGGACAGGCTATCATCGTAAAACATCTGTGTACTGTAGATCATTCAGTATAGTATCATATGCACCGATCGTCGACTCAAAACCAAGCGATATGGCTACTGTATATACTACAATGAAAAGGTGTGTTGATATGTGTATGAAAGCCGGCCAGCAGTATTCTGTTCAGACCTTTGACCAGCAGTTGTATGCTATTGCACAGCAGATCAAATGGTCCAGGCCTCTTGAATTCCAGAGTCATATCATTCGTTTAGGAGGGTTTCACACCTTAGCATGCTTTATTGCTTCTATTGGGAAACTCTGGGGTGATGGGGGTCTGTCAGATCTACTAGTTGATTCTGGAGTATACGCTGGGTGTACATATGAACAGATGCTTTCTGGAAAACAATTTAACAGAGCAGTCAGAGCTTTAACTCTTACATATGAGGCAATGATGTCGCTATGGGTATCCTCTTTTTTTGATTGGTGTAGGACCACAAATCGTTTAATCAACTTACCAGAAACTATTTGGGACGCCCTTTTCCGGTGCTATGATATATTTGCTGGTGATATGTCCTCATGGAATCAAGATATAGCCACCCTTACCTCTTTAGTTGACATGCATTTAGTGCCTCTAATGAAAGAATTTCAGGAATGGAGCTGTGCTGTGTCCCCTACAGTCAGGTTTTGGGACATGTTCCTGAATTCTGTGAGTATTTTGCTACAAAACATTCGAGCAGAAAGAAATGGTATATGGCCACTTCATTTGAGTTCCATCCGTGCTATGCTCCCATTATTTTTTGTGACCAACAGGAATAATTATTCAAGATGGACTCCTGTATACCTTCTTGATATGATCAATCTCCCCGCTGAAGTTGAAGCACGCTTTAATGACGGATTTTTTGCTGTTCGTCAAAAAGCTGGTTCTTTCAATGGAGTCTGGAGTGATATGGCCACCGAAAAAAGCATTATTAAAGACAGTAAAGGGAACGGTGGTATTGTTGGTCTGACCAGAAAAAAATCTGCACTGATAAGATGGAATGTAACACGATACATAGTAGGCCACTTCAGTGCTTCAATGAAATTGAGATCAGGTTTGGTTACTGCTGATGATAACATGCATGACGAAAGCAGACCTGCATCTATGAAACGGGATGAACAGCAAGTCATCGACTTAATAAGTCACTTACACGAAACAATGGTGAATCCATTTGACATTCAACAGCATCCTCCTGAGTTAGTCAATATTTCAACTGGTCTTAAAGCTTCAAAGGAAGTCCAAGAATCACTTTTGAATGCAGTTGACACGGGTACTTAAATGTCCAAAAAGTTCATTGATTCTGCCTTGTCTGAAGGAATGTCTAGAAGCTTCTATGGGCCCATTCAACGCTCTAATATAAAGACGTTTTCAGATATGAACAAAAAAAACAAAGTTAAAATGCAGATCAGGTGAGACAGTTCAAGGTAACATCAACCCAGAGCTCATATTTCGTCGTGCCCTAGCACTGACGAAATGCAGAGATGATGTTACCGTTGAAAAATTGCTCTCTTTCCCTATTGGACCCATACCCACTTCTCTTTTTCATGACGATGGAACGATGCGAAAATGTGTTAAATCTGATCTTGCACATGAGCTCGAACGCGAAATTTGTCCATCTTTTAATCTTCCAGCATTTGACCCATCACTCACGGTTTTGATTAGGGATGGCATGGCTATTATTCAATCGTTAGATGTGAAAAGGTTTTCTAGTTTTGGTAATTTGCTTAATTTCTATTTGAAGCAGCTGTCAACTCTCTTTCAGTCGGCATCAACAATTGTAGATGTGTTTGATAGGTATGACATACCAGACTCTATCAAATCGGCTGAAAGGGAACGTCGGTCTCAAGCAGCTGGTGGACACAGGGTCTATCATGTAAATGAAGGAAGCAGTATCCCCGACTGGAAAAAATTTCTGGCAAACAAAAGAAATAAACAAGCTTTGGTCTGCTTCATCGGGGAATTTATTTCAAAATCTTATTGTGCAAGTAACAAACTGCCTGTCGGACAAACATTATTTCTTGCAGGCACTTTCCCAAATCCAGAAATCGTAAAAAAAATAACTAACGATCAAATAACTGACTGTACCAGCTTATTTAGCACACAAGAGGAAGCCGACACAAGACTAGTTTTACATGCCCTTCATGCTGACGAACACTTTAAGATGTGTAATGTAAGAGGGAGAACGATTGTTAAATGTTCTGACACTGATGTTTTAGTTCTCGCTGTGCATTACTTCCCTCGGATGCTTAACACGGATCAGCTATGGCTATACATGGGTGCTGTCACTAGTGGTAAGGATGGTAGGCGATACATCCCAGTGCATGACCTGTGCAGTTCCCTTACAAACATTACCCGTGAAATACTACCAGCAGCTCATGCTCTTACTGGTTGTGACACCACATCAAGTCTATTTGGCATTGGGAAAAAGTCTGTGTTTAAGCTTTTAAAGTCGTCATCTGCAGAACTGGCGGGTCTATCACAGCTGGGTAACTCAGATATCGATACCTCCATCTGTGTTGCCAGAAAACTTGTATCTACATTGTATGATCCAAAAGGCAAATATAAGTCAAGTCACCATGATTTGAACAAGTTACGTGTTAGACTTGCAACTAGCAAAGACTGCTCTCTTGTTCGCCTTCCACCAAGCGAAGCTTCATTTAAACAACATGTTCGAAGAGCCAGCATTCAAACAAAGATATGGATGACATCACATCAGGCAAAGCCACCAATAGGTTCACCCTATGAATACGGTTGGAAAAAAAGTTGCAATGGTCCAACCCCAATTCTGTTCACTGGACTAATGTCATCAGACTTTCTTCAGGATTTAATTTGTTCTTGCAAAGGAAAAAAAATTTGCAGTAGAGAATGTGTTTGTGTTGAACAAAACCTTTGTTGTACAGAACTATGTCCTTGTCAGGGAAGCGATCTCTGCTGTAATATATTGACAAGCCAACAGAGCCCTGACGATGACGAAGAAGAGGAAGTTCTTCAGACTTGATTTAAATTCTAAAAAATGAGTTTTAATGTAAATATATCGCGAGATGAAATGTCGCATTTTGTAATTATATTTTTTACAATGTGTTCCAAGAGATGGACATGAACACTTTTAAGATAAAAAAAAACAACTTTGGTGTACCCTAAAATTATTTTACAAATAGAAAAATATAAAAAGAAATTAAAAAAATAACCTGCCAGACGGTCTCCGACCTTGACGTGGTTGGTAGGCTTTACACAAACAGGATGCCCTATTTATAGTTGAAGCGACAAAGACGTCTACTTTTGACACCATTGTATTTAGTTTATTATCTCACTTTTATACTTGTATCTTTGAACAAACATCATTATTGCGCACGCTAGAACAAACATTGCAACATAAAATAGTATTTTTAATGCCAAATTCATTCGTATTTATTCATATCTTGCCAAAAGAATCGTATTCTGATATCAGAGTAGAAACCTCAAAATGACGTCAATTACCGTTCTTGCATACAGCGTATGTTTTTTTTAATCGGACAAACAACATTATTATGTTGTATAAAGTAAAATAAAATATATTTCGTAGCACTGCTGATTCAAATTAATTCATTAATCTAAAATTATGTGAACTTCGATAATTTTCGCGTCTGACCTTTGACCCGGATTTAAAAAAATATGCACCATATTTCACTTTTACGACCGGGTGAAATGCATTCTACACATTTTCCCCTTTCCAAAGATATATAATTTAGCCGTGTGTTAGATAGGTGCATTAAAAATATTTTTTAGGTCTGAATGTCACTCGCCTATAATACTTAATCTATCCTTTTAGTTATTTGTTAACAATGTTTAAAAAACGTGTCACTGTTTCAGGTGTAATTATTGGTGCATTGTCGGCGGCCGTTGTTATCATGGTAGCTGTTGTCCTGGTTGTTATTTGTCGGTTGAGGTTTGTATTCTTTTTGTCGTTGTAAGAGAGATATTTTGAATAAATGGACAGCTAGTAAAAAATCTATTTTCTTCTGATGTAATTTTAAAAGATACATACACGATTTGGCAATTTGGGTTCTATTATCATTAACTATTTTTTAATCAAAACAAATTGATTAACTACATTTCGAATTTTGATTTCTAGATATAAAAAAAGCGGTCTCAAATGCAGATAAAACAATTAATAGTGCAAAAGCGAAACGACAAAACGACAAACAATACTGTTAATAAAAAAACCGACACAGGAAAATTCACAATTCTATTAACAATTTATACATACATTGTTTTGTATAATAGACATTCACGTTTGAACACTTAAAAATGTGTTAATTCTTATCGTATGGCGTGTATATATCACAGTATCAACTTTACTAAATACTATTTCTAGGCATATCAATAAATACTAAAATACTATATATAGCCGATAGCCCAGCAATACTGGTAGACCCCATATGTTATCAATATAAATATAATAGATATACACAATATACATGAAGCATAAGTAACAATGCACTATAAATACACTTTCATAAGGAATTCTTTAGAAAAACGAGTAAATTGTGATAAAAAAATATGGGCTCTGTCATCAACGATCCCGCCGGCCAGGAAAACCCAACAAAAACGAGTTACCTCGGTTCAAAATCCATTTAAACTGCAGTCAAAAGACTACATTTTAAATAAGTGGGAATATTTGGAAACCTGTGTCCAAACCCAAATGCTCGAGGACCGTCTCGAGAGGTACACTTGGACTGTATATAACTGAATAAATATACTATATGGAATCAATAATAAATCAAGCTACTTTATAAATACAAATTAATTCAAAATGAAATTTATTTCACTGTTGTCCAGTCTGATGCTTGGCTAGAAGTAACCATCAAGGAAAAATATTCCCGCTAAATATCAGTATCACGTGATACATGTATGTATATACGTGAACATAATTACCCGTATCAATAGTATTCACTAGTACCGTTGTTACAATAATTTCCCACTATACTATCGAACCGTTGGGAAATATAAATAGCTAAGGTAACCGCGTCATGTACACATTGTACGGACTTCATTTACAGGGGTATGTACCTTCATAGCACTAATACTATCCGAAGATTGTTATGCAGAAGAACAAGAACAAATGATATGAAACAACAAAGGACGAACGTTCACCATCGTGAATTGTTTGATCAATACAAAAATGGCCTTGAGAGTCTCAATTTGAACGACAAATTTTCGCGTACATAGATCTTTTAAATACCAGAATAATCGTCTGATTTGTAAATTTACTAAGTGTCTATTCCGTGTTGTGAAGTAACTGCATGATTGTATGGTGGATGATGCATGCATAACATGAGATATTTACTTTATCGACACAGTAAGTTTTTTTACTCATACAAGTCCTTCTTTTTTTACTTTGATTTGTATGTTCCAAATAAATAAATGAGCTTCGAACATACATGATACTTATTTTCTATTGTAATTTGTAACTCATTTAAGGCGCCTTGGGCCATTTATGAAGAAAAGATTTGGTGATGATAATCCAATTAATGATTCAAATGTTCAAGACATCGACGACACTTCCAACCAATCATCTCCAGATGTTCGCAATACAATGTACGATATCCACACAGTTAGTGGAGATGATACACGGTTTGGACTTTTAGACGTTACCCACGACAGTTCTAACAACATCCTAAATAATGAATATGCGGTCGTGGTTAAGAATAACCAATCTGTTAATCAGGTGGTTGAGCACAATTGTGACATGAATGGAGGAAATTCCAATGATCTGGTAGAAAACGAGTACAATGGGGTTTATCATGTGAGGCCTCAAAGTGGAAATATTTCGAGCAACAGCCGAAATAATGAGTATGCGGTCGTGGTAAAGAAGAGCCAATCAAGTAATCAGGAGGTTGAGCAGAATTGTAGCACGAATGGAGAAAATTCCGACGATATGTTAGAGAGTGAATATGACAAGCTTAATCATGTGAGGCCTCGAAGTGGTAAAGGTTCAAACAATTTATATGACAGTGCTCTCGGTTTTCGTGACGACTATGATGCAACATACAATACAACAGATTATAGAAGAGCTGACAAGGGAGATGACTCTGTGTATGATCATAATTAAAACACTCATTATAATCTTTACTAATGCTCCTCAACAAAACATCGTACGCTATTTCTTTGTGTGTGTGTTTGTTTGTTTGTTTGTTTGTTAATTATGTTGTTTTTTGGCCGCTGCTTGCTGCTTTCTCTTGATATCTTCTAGACAAAAATACATATAATATGCGTTATGGTTTATAACTTTCGTAGAAAATTGTGATTCGCTTTTATGTTTATATGATTAAACATTACTTTTAAAACCAAAACAGGATAAATATATTCAGATAATGAAAATGAAAACTGTGTGTCATATCATATGTATTTGATTACCAATGACAAGATATAATCATATCCTTAGTTCGAGCTTTTGAACTTATAAAAATAGAAGCTGAATTTATTTATTTTTTAAATGAAGTTTTAATTATGCGGCTTCCTTGTAATATAATAAGGCAGGATATTTCAAGAGGGCATTTAAAACTACTAATGGAGGCAAACATATGAAAGAAAACCGGAAGACCAAAAGACATACAATGAACAACTACACACACACAAAAATAAGATTGAGCTACACGAACCTCAGCAGATATCAGTTAATAGAGATATGATCTGCTCCACTAGTGGTACCCGTCGTCATTTAAAATTCCGGCGATGACATCATCGAGGCCAAAAGATGGAGGACGTAATTGTCCGAGCATTGGTCAAATAGTGTGAACATATTTTTTAGCATTTTAAAGTTACATAGAAATATTGAATCCTGATAATCAAATCATGGTTTGTGTTGCCGTGTCGTTGATACATATATGCAAGTTTCCCTTGTATTCATATTTTTATTAAAGAACATGGGTACAAGACGTTTGATTGATAAAAAAATGAATATGATAAATAAGAGTCTTCTGTTGGTTTTCTGTTTTCGAAAAAGTAAACATGTAGTTTATTTTTCTTCATCATTACTGTTCACTTTCCCGCTACTGCCTCTTTTAACCAGATCTACAATCATTATGATTACGGCGATCACAGCGATACCCATTCCTACAAGTGTTAAAGCGAAACCCCATCCGTAGACAGCATCAACTCCATTGACCGAAAAATCATCGATGTTCTGTGTTAAAAGTATATCTGACGTAAGAATACAAATTGCTACAAAATAAAAACGTGATTTTTGGGCATTGGGATTTACTAGTTTAATTTCAACTATTATGGATTTGATACAAGTTATTACAACTTTAACATAATCCTCAGCAAATATTTACTATATACAAAATGCAAGTTGATAGCAATTATAAATTTAAAAGTTCACTGCAATTTATTTTGATTATCTTCCTAAGCAACAAATATCATCTAAGCTCAGTCTAGGACTACTATAACACAGTTGTCTCAGGGTCGGAGCTAGAGGTTATATTGACTGACCAAAATGTTACATGTATACATGGTTTCTATTCTGTTGCATTTTATGGTCACTTTTGCGTGAAGGAGTTAGAAACTAACTTTCTTATAAATGCGAATGTAACAGATGTATCACACTATCAATCTTGTCAGTTCCTATGCAATATTATTGCACTTAAAATGCCCCAAGGACTAGCACGTCCCATCCAGCGGTGTCGACCATATAGTACTATTTTATTGTTATTGACAGTGAGGTGTCCGAGTAGCCATTTAGATAAGTATTGTTTGTATCTTTAGCTGTTTATTTTTTAAGCGGTAATAGTTACTAGTATAATTAATTTGATAATTAAGTCCCAAGAACAATGCCCAAGAACGTCACCACTAATAAAGACAGAACACTATGCTTTGTTCTGCATGCCACCATAAACGGTGTGCGCAATGGTCAGCATTTAAAAGAAAATTGTTTCAAATAAGAGTCGGCATTTAACGGAGGAAAAATATACTTTCTGCAAATATCATGTACACTGTCATTAAAATCTATTTCAACAACGTGACTGAATAAATGGAGTTTCCTTCTTTACGCGTGAACATGATGATGTTTATTTAAATGATATTTACATCAACTTCCATATAAGTAGGAGGTTTAGATAGCCATAAAATCAGGTTTAGCACATCGTTCTGATGGGAAATACCTGTACCAAGTAAGGAATATGACAGTTGTTTTCATTTTTTAAGATTTACCTTTGTTGTATTTTTGTTTAATCTTGTGTTTAACTTACACTAACACATATAACATGGCTTTTAATATAAATTTTACCTACCTGCCGTTAGTATTGTACAAATTGCAGCGATGAGTAATGCTTTATTCTCCTTCAGAGCAAACACTTTTAACCCAGTACAAATGGCACCAGCTAGGAAACATATCAATGCAATGATGCTTAGAGCTCGGCAAGATCTGAACCAATCTGATAACAACACAAATTAAAATCATTAAAGTCTGTTTTTGGACTAGCAATGGTGTATAGGTGTCAGACCTAAAATTACAAACCCTTATTATAGTCAACCCTTTTTTTCAATTTTCACAACTTTCTAAATATTTTACCTTTAAGTTTAACTTTAAAGAAACTAATTATATCGTAAATATGCTTGCATCATCTTTATATAATTGTGCTGATTGTCAATATATATGTAGAGTCCTGTAGCGTTCCAAAGTCAACTACTGCTAGAAATAAGAGATGTATGCTCCTATAATTTTGCCATGTTTTGGTATCTGCGTTTGGGAGATCATTTCGCGCTTTGGATTGTTTTTTTGTTTTTTTAGGCCATTGGGGTGCTGTTCTTTTTTTAGGTCTTTGGGTGCTGTTCTCTTTGACGAACCCCTCATATCGCATTTTATTTATATACATTTGGATATGATTTAGACTGTAAAACAATATCAGAAAACAATTGTATCAAGGATCTTTCGAGACAAAACATTTGCCTTTCATGTATATGATTCCGATCCATTGAAGTGACATATCCAATATTGTCGTGTCATCCCGATGTTGTCTGCTTCGATAGTAGTACTACTTCGCGACAGTAATCATCCTTGACAGATAGACTCGTTCTTTTGGCTGTGCTAGATGTATAAATACGCATCCACGTAACGATCAGAATGGGGACGTTAAAAAGAGAGACTGAGACGATCTCTGCACGTTTTCGAAAACGGGCCTTGAGACATATCTTACAGGGGGTTCTCAAGTGTGCGGTTGGAAGGCTTAATTGTTTTCCTATTCTAATACTCCATTTTCCAGTGGCAGTTCTCATTTCCCCGACCTTGATCCCCGACGTATTACGGGACCTATAAATATTAGCGTTATTGTGAATTTGTTCTCGTCTTGAACACGCGTGGAATATTTCCCACTGGACGTTAAGCAATTAATCATATCAAACACCGGTACTACATTCAATTCCAGAGAATAAATGCACAAATCTGACAAAAACAACTCTCATAAGAAGGTGCTGATGAGGGTAACAGAATAGAAAATAATGATCCAAATCAAAAGAACTTTGTCCCCTTAATTTCAGACCATTTTACAAATAAAATAAAAACAAACTTATGGTTTTACGATAGGATTGTGTTTACTAGACATTATAGGAATTTAAAAAATGTCGAGACTACATCCCGACCCCTTTTCAAAAATGTGACATACCGGTATACTGAATTAGACTTTTGCTCGGGTTTGTACTAACACGAGCAACACGCGCGACGAGTGCCAAATGTGGAGCAGAATCTGCATACCTTTCCGGAGCACCTGAGATCTTCCCAGTTCTTGGTGGGCTTTATATTTGCTAAGTTTGTAGTTTTCTATGTTGTGTTTTATGTTCTATTGTTTGACTAAATGTCTCTTATATCTTGTTAGCCATGGTGTTATCAGTTTATTTTCGATTTATGAGTTTGAATGTCCCTCTGCATGGTATCTTTTGTTCCTCTTTTTAAACAGATTTATTAATTAAACAATACTTTAACACAGTACCTTCATCTGCAACGGAGTCAGAAATGTCTGAACACGTTGTAACATCATTGACTGTTACACATTGTTTCCATAGTCCGCCATGGACATCAAAACTGGTACCATCAATAACGGTATGGTATGTTGTGGAGAACCCGATAATATCAAACAGGTAAGCTACCAGAACCATTATAAAGCTGATCAGTAATGGTTTCGATGTCTGTATAGCCATTGTCTATCTGGAAAAATGGACATAAACATTAGATAGTGAAAAGTTTATTACAATTTAAAACAATACCAGTAGAGTGTAAAATTGTTAGAAAAAAAAACTATGTTAAAGGACGTCATAAGAAATTATACCGCTATATAGAAATGTGAAGATGTGGTATGAGTGCATATGAGACAAACCCATCCAAATCACAATGTGTAAAAAGTAAAGAATTGTACGTAAAAGTATGGCCTTCAGCACAGTGACTAGGCGCCCACCGAACAGCAACCTATACACTAGGGATAAAAATGACTAGTGTAAAACTTTCAATCCGGAAAACCTACGGTCTAATATGTCTTTTTGGTAGATTTTATCTGTTTAGAACGCTCAAGTTGGAATAATACACGCTTAAATGATTCAGCAATTATCGAACTATTGTTATTCTTTATTCATTTCTTATTTTCGAATAGACTAACTTCGTTGCACTGCCTCATTCGATAATTGTTAAATAGTAATACAAATGTAGGTGAATATGCCGGTGAATGTAATCTAAATTATTTTTTTTAATAATTAGATTTGAACCAAAATAATGAGTCTGATTTTTTTCTAGCTATAGGCCATAAGTAAGGAATGCATCTGTTTTTCGTCTTTCTTCTAATGAAGCCGTTGCAAGTAGTGTGTGTGTGTGATGGGTTTTTTTTTTAATTATTGTTCACCTATATGTTTCGGAGTTTAGTGTGACGTCAATTTTCGTTGAACTAGTATATATCATTGTTAAGGGTCCAGCTGAAGCCCAACTCCGGTTGAAGAGTTTTCTCGCTGTGTTGAAGACCTAATGTTTTACTTGGACTGTTTTAAGCTCATTGGTCGGTGGTTTTTTCTTTGCGCTGACACATTCGCTATTAACATTCTTAATGGTATTACTTATTAAGGGCTCGCGGGTCTAAATCATTTTTTTTATTTAACATAAGATTTCCCTATTTTTTTCTATAAATGAACTTTATATATCTTATACCTAAAAGAAAAAGAAAATGAAAAAGAGGGATCACCGATCATTTACGCTCACAATCTGCCTTCGAAAGAAGCATACATTTTTGTAAAAGTACTTTTTTCCTGTTGAACTAATAGGAGAAAAAGAGGTAATATCGAAATAAAAAAAGAATTTAATTACAGAAATCGCTTAAATTTAGTTAATGTATAGCTTATTTGAAAACGATAATAAAAAATATACTAGTAGGTCACCGATGAGTAAAAAAAAATATTTCAATGTTGATGCCAAAAAATAGCATTTTTGCATCAAATGGAGATAATTTGGAGCTTTTTCAATGATATAAACATTTTAAAAGTCATCTGGGGCCAAACCGAATCGATTTTTTTGGGTTATTTTTTGTATCATATCATAAAGTAATAACTTATAGTGTAATAAATAAAATTTGTTATAAAATTTTTGTACCCCGGCGAGCCTTCTTAGATAGTTACAAAATGTACGATAAACTAACATTAATTACATAAAAGTAAACCTGGATTATTTTTTCTCCTCATGCATTGATTTTCGTTTGTCACAAACCAGAAGAAAGCAACCGCTTTTAATTATCATTTAAAATACTATTTCAGTTTTTGACATTTGTCGTCGAAAAAACTTTTGTTTCTGTGTTATAGTCATTAACTTCGATGTCTTTGACATTTGTCGTCGAAAAAACTTTTGTTTCTGTGTTATAGTCATTAACTTCGATGTCTATGAAGAGAAATCCTAAAAGCGAGGGCTTTTTGAGGACAGTATCTTCCAAACGAAAAGTTGTACGTGAAATATTTCGTTTTTAAAATAAGAAAAAAGAAAAAACTGTTATATATCTTTTTTTTATATTTAGAAGTACTTAGTTGAACCTGGTATGAACCAACTATATTTATAATAGTTCCTCGATAAATGTACGTATATATATATATATATAGCTTCGTTGTCCAATATGTGGTTCAGGAACGTTCTACAAATTCACCTACGACGTTCTACAAATTCCATGACAAATTCAGCTACGACGTTCTACATAGTATTGATTATTTAACAAAATCGTTTACCACACAATATTGGAAATTAAAGAACTCAATGGACTAAGGGTGATAACTCAGATTGTTTTTGTTGTTTGGGGAATTGTTTGTGAGTGGGTTGCCTAACATGCCCATGCTTTACATTTTATGTGCCTGTTGTTTGGGAAATTGTTTGTGAGTGGGTTGCCTAACATGCCCATGCTTTACATTGTATGTGCCTGTCCAAACAATACAATGGTAATTCAATGGCTGTTGTTGATTCTGTATTAACTAATTGATTTTATTTATTTTAACTAATGGTTTTATACAAATAAACCAGGACATTGTTTTTGACGTTTGAATCTATTTTGTCTAATAGGAACTTTTTATAGCTTACTATACGGTTATGGGATTTGTTCATTGTTAAAAGCCGTTTCATGCATACAAAAAAGTAACTGACAAATGCATATATATATATAGCTCGCAGATGTATACTAGCACGAAACCATGATGCAAAGTCGATATATAAAAAAATCTGAAAAGGTACAGGCGACATTAAATCATGCTTAAAACTTAGAGGAGTTAAGGGGCCGGCCATTAGGGGAAGAGGTATATAATTTTCTTGGCATTAAAAGTACTTCCAAAATTGTTGTTTGCAACACAGCTTAAAAATGAATATTTGCCTTACAAAACACAGGGAATAATTGTGCACAAAAATGAATATAGATAATATAAAAATAAGATTGCAAAGTATACAAGTCACCACCAGTAACCAAATGACATTAGAAGTTAACAATTATATGTAACCATATCATACTGTCAACCATCTTCGCTAGCCAAGGCTTACGATCCAGTTATTCTAAGGGTCTGAGGGGACTGGCCGGATCGTAACCCTTGGCTGGCGAATATGACTGTAAAGCAGCCTTGCAACAGTTGAAAATGAATATGACATCCGTAAAAAAAAAATCTTTACAATCCCATCTCCCAAAAATCAATTGATAATCCCAACGAATAGTCCCAAAATGATTTTACGAATAGGACGTTTCTGCAAAACTCCAATCATCGCTAAAAAAACATAAAGTCGAACGGAATTAATTTGAATTATAAGGATGCATGTACAGTGAATTACAAAAATACGTTTTATTCATAAGTTTACTTAATCTACTACATGCTGAAGTACTTACGTACACAAGAAGTTAATCCGAATAATGCAGAAAAATGTTTGGTTCTTATTTTATTACTTTGAATGAGTACGATGAGAGCAATACTGAAAAGCGTTCCGTTTTTATACAAAAAAAAGCATTCAGTTGTCATAGCATAAATAAATATTGTTATTGGAGAAAATTAAAAACGTCAAAGTCCGAGACAACCTGAGTGAGAGAAATAACAAATTAACGAATAGCGAGCGAAATGTTAAATATCATGCTTCACTTCTTTTCTAAACATCCATTGTTATTGAAATAAAAAGCAACGTTCTACATTCTCAACTATCAATTGCAACGGTCTACATTCTTCATATATATAGGTCAGCAAAAAAAAAATCGGTATTCAAAATTTTTCATCAAATATTGTATTTAAATTCATAAAATTGCCTTTTAAATTTTTAAACAATGTATTTAAAATTTTCAAACATTGTTTAAATACATTTATAGAAAATATATTTCCTTTCGTGTTTATTTTCTGTTATAAAGTTTTAAGTTCTCTACCATCGATTGCAACGGTCTACATGTTCACCCTATAGGCTAGAAAAGAAAATGGGTATTCAAAACTATTCTGTAACATATTTAACCTCGCCACATTCTTTATGTATGTGTCTGTCCAAAGTCTTTAATTGAGTGGTTGTCGTTTCTTGATCTGTTGCATATTTGTTTTTCGTTTATATATGTACATAAAATAGGCCGTTAGTTTTTCTCGTTTGAATTGTATTACATTTGTCGGGGCCTTTTATAGTTGATTATGCGGTATGGACTGTGATACTTGTTGAAGGCCGTACGGTGACCTTTGATTGTTAATTTCTGTGTCATTTGGTTTCTTGTGAAGATTTGTCTCGTTGGCAATCATACCACATCTTTTTTTTTTTGTATTTACTCCTCATTATGATCATCCATTCACTAAGATTGGTCCAATATGGCCTGCTAGTTCTTATGGAGAAGATTTTCAAAGATTTGTCCATTGGAGCCTATGTTAAACGTCGTTGGACTCCTAATACTCGAGCCTAATGAATCCCCTGACGTTCGCCTATCACCTAAGGAAGTTGACTGTGTCTAATATTATACTAATATAGCCTTTATATGAGGTCGATACAAGGATATATTGACCTGAAAGAAGTATATTGACTGAGGACGAAGTCCGAGGTCGATATACTTCTTTGGGTCGATATATCCTGTTTTGACCTCATACAAAGGCTATATTTGTTATATTATTAATTTCCGACCATATTTGTATCAAAATCGTCATTTAGGTTTGTTGGAATTTTATAGATATTACATTGTCTCCTTGACAATAACAACATATTAGTTGTTATTTCATTTACCTGTTTTTTGGGACATCCTTATGTATTTGAAGATTTTTTTCACAATATCCTGTAATATATTACATGACGTCACAAAGTATATCGGGTTTTTAGATATTCTAAAAATAACCGTGCGATATGCTTTTTGCCGGTCAATATGCTTTTTGCTATCCGCCGTTTTCTCTCTACCTTCGAAAATATAGTTTAACATGTGACTATCCCTAAACGAATCAAATTTGTCAAAATATATACGAATTAATAATATTTCACGGAATTGGCTATACTTTTTGGACCTTTTGGATTATAGCTCTTCATCTTTTATATATATAAGCTTTGGATTTCAAATATATTGGCCACGAGCATCACTGAAGAGACATGTATTGTCGAAATACGCATCTGGTGCAAGAAAATTGGTACCGTTAATTTAATTACTACCACTGGGTCGATGCCTCTGCTGGTGGACTATTAGTCCCCGAGGGTATCACCAGCCCAGTAGCCAGTACTTCGTTACTGGCATGAAAATACGGATTTATTGTGTTATTAAAATTTGCTGTTACAAAATATTAGAAATTATTATAAATTAAGGAATGTATCTCCCTCATGCATAGCTCTGATTCCTTTCACGGAATTGGCTATACTTTTTGGACCTTTTAGATTATAGCTCTTCATCTTTTATATAAGCTTTGGATTTCAAATATTTTGGCCACGAGCATCACTGAAGAGACATGTATTGTCGAAATACGCATCTGGTGCAAGAAAATTGGTACCGTTAATTTAATTACTACCACTGGGTCGATGCCTCTGCTGGTGGACTATTAGTCCCCGAGGGTATCATCAGCCCAGTAGCCAGTACTTCGGTACTGGCATGAAAATACGGATTTATTGTGTTATTAAAATTTGCTGTTACAAAATATTAGAAATTATTATAAATTAAGGAATGTATCTCCCTCATGCATAGCTCTGATCCTTTCACGGAATTGGCTATACTTTTTGGACCTTTTGGATTATAGCTCTTCATCTTTTGTATAAGCTTTGGATTTCAAATATTTTGGCCACGAACATCACTGAAGAGACATGTATTGTCGAAATACGCATCTGGTGCAAGAAAATTGGTACCGTTAATTTAATTACTACCACTGGGTCGATGCCTCTGCTGGTGGACTATTAGTCCCCGAGGGTATCACCAGCCCAGTAGCCAGTACTTCGGTACTGGCATGAAAATACGGATTTATTGTGTTATTAAAATGTGCTGTTACAAAATATTAGAAATTATTATAAATTAAGGAATGTATCTCCCTCATGCATAGCTCTGATTCCTTTCACGGAATTGGCTATACTTTTTGGACCTTTTGGATTATAGCTCTTCATCTTTTATATAAGCTTTGGATTTCAAAAATTTGGCCACGAGCATCACTGAAGAGACATGTATTGTCGAAATGCGCATCTGGTGCAAGAAAATTGGTACCGTTAATTTAATTATATGGGTCCTATTCGACTTAATTATGAAATAAAGTTTTATCATGTGCAGACATATAGAGTAAATAACTTTAATATCAATCAAGCTTGATTGAATTCAGAGTTTGTCATTCTCAAAAAGAAAATGAATATGTTTACAATAGGGTTTTGATAAAACTTTGTCCTCACTAGCGGCCATATTTAACTTCGGATCATGTCAAACGCAACAGCTCTTTTTAAAGACATCGGATACTAGGTACACAATGTATATTTATACTAAGTTTAAACTCAGAGAAGAATATTTTGAACATTTTTAAGGTCCCTTGGCGGTCATGAGTTTTAACCAATTTGTAACTATAAGTAACATCACTTGAATAGGACCTTATAGTGCACACCTATGTCAAGTTTGATTCAATTCTGATAAGTGGTTCTTAAAATAAAGATGAAAATGTTGTTTCCCATACTGTTTCAATGCTCTAAGTAACAAGGCTAAGGTTGTTATAATGATATAGCGATGTCGTTATTACGACATAATTTTTTTTTTAATGGCCCTTATCGGCTTCCGTAATTCTTCACATATTGTATTTTAAATTTTCAAACATTTTATTATAAATTTATAAGAAAATACATTTCTTCTATCGCAAGAATATTACATTGTGTATTTACATAAATAAGGCCGTTAGTTTTCTTTTTTAAATTGTTTTACATTGTCATTTTGGGGGTTTTATAGCTGACTATACAGTATGGGTTTTGCTCATTGTTGAAGGCCGTACGATGGCCTATAGTTGTTAGTTTCTGTGTCATTTTGGTCTCTTGTGGAGAGTTGTCTCATTTGGCAATCAATCCACATCTTCTTTTTTATATTAAACAAATTAAGCGAAAAAATAGAAAGACAACTTTATAATTAGTTTTGTATGAGTAGAAACATTTTCAACTTTTTACATGCCTTTTAATTCAGGTGATCTAATATATCGAACCCAAATTTAGTACGCACACACAAGTACCATATAATTGTCATGTTATCTTCTGACTAAACCCACACAACCTTTTTGTTTCATTGGCCCAAAATATATTTGAATGTTATCGTATATATGGCATTGTATAGTTGATCAATACGTTACCAAATATTAAAATAAATTATTGTTGTTTGTTAAACAATTTCAAATACCCGTATAATTCAATGAAGATGATCTCATGTAGTCAAAGGTGTCATGGGTTAATGTTGATTGCCTGAATTGAAATGCACATGTTGTACTGCTACACATCTTTCCCGGGTTATAACTTGTTTAACCCCGCCACATTCTATATATGCTTATCCAAAGTCATGAGCCTGTAATTGAGTTATGGTTGTTGTGTGTTGCTGTTTAACGTATTTTTTTTTTTCGTTTATTGATTTTATATTGTGTTCTTGTGTTGTGTTGTATACCACTGTCCAATGTTAGAGGGAGGGTTGACGCCTTTAAGCTAGTGTTACTTTGCCACATTCTATTTGTGTCTGTCTAAAGTCAGGAGTCTGTAATTGAGTGGTGGTTGTTGTTTAGTGCTGTTAATCATACATATTTGTTTTTTTCTCTTTTATTGTTTTGCATAGTTTGTTCTTGTGTTGTACTGTTACACCACTGTCCACGGTTAGGGAAGGGTTGGTGCGTTCAAACAAGTGTAACCCCGCCCCATTTTAATTGTGCCTGTCCATGAGTCATGAGCCTGTATTAGAGTGGTGGTTGCTGATTGTTGTTATCGTCATATTTGTTTTTTTTCCTTCAGGGAATGACTATTTAACTTAGGTAGGGATATGGTTTTTTTTCCTATAAAAAATAGTGTGGTCATGCAAGCAGATGAGAAAAATTAATATTCTGAATCTAGATTTAAATTTCCTCAATCTAATTAAAATATAGATCTAGGATTTCGTTATACTACGTTATACTATATATGAGCAATGAGTTGTATAACGTAATATAACGAAATCAGAGATTTATATTTTAATTAGATTGGATTTTCCCTATACTTAATAGTGTAAAATTTTGAAGAAGAAAACTAATTTGATTGATATCGCCGGAAAGCTTAGAAAGAAATCAGTCAGTTATTTTGTATACAATTCTTTTAATTTTTGTAGTAATTCTAGATATATATTTTAGCACCCTATTATTCTTCATTCTGTTTTTTTTACCATTTTTCACTGTTCTTTAATACATTTTTTGAAGGATGGATTGACGTGAAAACGAACGAGACAGCAATTTGCTTGTAACTTTTTATAGATAAAACGTTCCGAGATATATACAATTAAAACTATGTACACTTGGCTGCTGTCTATGGTGTTGATTTCTGGTGCACATTATGGTTGATAGTGCACTGTGGATCCTTCTATTGCCAGAGCTTCTGTTGGAATAAGAATTCTGCAGAATAATTGTTATTGTAAAAGATAAAGAAAATGCCATTATGAATAATATAAAGAATATAAAAATTAAAAGCCACCTCCCCCTCCTCATTTCCAGTTCCTGACAAATACTAAACAATAAAGCCTATGTATAATACAATTGATATATGTCGCTGGTGTGACGTAAGGGGTCACGTAAGATCATAAAATTTAGGTAGTTACATTCATTCATATGCATATTCATGAATATTTAGTTCTCAGGAACTTTGAGAATTCATTTTTGGTCACCTGAAAGCCAAGTAAGCTTTTCTCATCATTTGGCATCCGTCGTCGTCTGTCGTCCTCCGTCGTCATTAACTTTTACAAAAATCTTCTCCTCTGAATCTACGGGGCCTAATTGAACCAAACTTGGCCACAATCATCATTGGGTATCTAGTTTTAAAATTGTGTTCGATGACCAGGCCAATCAACCAAGATGGCCGACATAGCTAAAAAAAAACATAGGGGTAAAATGTAGATTGTGGCTTGTAACTCTGAAACAAAAGCATTTAGAGCAAATCTGATATGGGGGTTAAATTGATTATCAAGTCAAGATCTATCTGCTCTGAAATTTTTAAATAAATCAGACAACCGGTTGTCTGGTTGCTGCCCCTGAATTGGTAATTTTAAGGAAATTTTGCCGTTTTTCGGTTATTATCTTGAATATTATTATATATAGATAAACTGTAATCAACATTAATATTCAGCAAAGTAAGATTTACAAATAAGTCAACATGTCAAAAATGGTCAGTTGACCCCTTCAGGAGTTATTGCCCTTTATAGTCATTTTTCCAATTTTTCGTAAATTTTTGTAATCTTCTACAAAAATCTTCTCTGAAACTAATTTAATCAAACTCAGCAACACTCATTATAAGGGTATTTAGTTTTTAAAATGTGTGCGATGACCAGGCCAACCAATCAAGATGGCCGCCATGGCTAAAAATAGAACATAGGGGTAAAATGTAGATTTATAGGCTTATAACTCTAAAACCAAAGCATTTAGAGCAAATCTGACATCGCGTTAAGTTTTTTATCAAGTCAATATATATCTAGCATGAAATTTTCAGATGAATTGGACAACCGGTTATTGAGTTGCTGCCCCTGAATTGATAATTTAAGGGAAATTTTGCAAGTTTTGGTTATTATCTTGAATACTATTATAGATAGAGATAAACTGTAATTAGCAATAATGGTCAGCAAAGTAAGATTTACAAATAAGTCAACATGACCAAAATGGTCAATTGGCCCCTTAAGGAGAAACTGCCCTTTATAGTCAATTTTTATCAATTTTTTAGCTCACCTGGCCCGAAGGGCCAAGTGAGCTTTTCCCATCACTTGGCGTCCGGCGTCCGTCGTCGTCGTCCGTCGTCCGTCGTCGTCGTCGTCCGTCGTCGTTAGCTTTTAGAAAAATCTTCTCCTCTGAAACTACTTGGCCAAATTAAACCAAACTTGGCCACAATCATAATTGGAGTATCTAGTTTAAAAAATGTGTGGCGTGACCCGGTCAACAAACCAAGATGGCCGCCACGGCTAAAAATAGAACATAGGGGTAAAATGCAGTTTTTGGCTTATAACTCAAAAACCAAAGCATTTAGAGCAAATCTGACATGGGGTTTAATTGTTTATCAGGTCAAGATCTATCTGCCCTGAAATTTTCAGACGAATCAGACAAACCTTTGTTGGGTTGCTGCCCCTGAATTGGTAATTTTAAGGAAATTTTGCTGTTTTTGGTTATTATCTTGAATATTATTATAGATAGAGATAAACTGTAAACAGCAATAATGTTCATCAAAGTAAGATTAACAAAAAAGTCAACATGACCGAAATGGTCAGTTGACCCCTTTAGGAGTTATTGCCCTTTATAGTCAATTTTTTACCATTTTTCGTAAATCTAAGTTATCTTTTACAAAAATCTTCTCCTCTGAAACTTTTGGGCCAAATTAATCCAAACTTGGCCACAATCATTATTGGGGTATCTAGTTTAAAAAATGTGTGGCGTGAATCGGTCAACCAACCAAGATGGCCGCCATGGCTAAAAATAGAACATAGGGGTAAAATGCAGTTTTTGGCTTATAACTCAAAAACCAAAACATTTAGAGCAAATCTGACCGGGGTTTAATTGTTTATCAGGTCAAGATCTATCTGCCCTGATATTTTCAGACGAATCGGACAACCCTTTGTTGGGTTGCTGCCCCTGAATTGGTAATTTTAAGGAAATTTTGTAGGATTGACAAATAAGTCAACATAACCAAAATGGTCAATTGACCCCCTAAGGAGTAATTGTCCTTTATAGTCAATGTTTAACACTTTTCATAAAATTGGTAAATTTTTATTAACATTTTCCACTGAAACTACTGGGCCAAGTTCATTATAGATAGAGATAATTGTAAGCAGCAAGACAGTTTATTACAGTAAGATTTACAAACACATCAATATCACCAAAACACAATTTTGTCATGAATCCATCTGCTTCCTTTGTTTAATATTCACATAAACCAAGGTGAGCGACACAGGCTCTTAAGAGCCTCTAGTTTTAATTTGGTAAATTTTACAAAACTTATTTTCCTCTGTAACGAAAAGGCCAAGTTTATTATAGATGGAGAAATTTGTAAGTAGCAAGAATGTTCAGTAAAGTACGATCTACAAATACATCACCATCCGGCTAAAACACAATCATTTGTCATGAATCCATCTGTGTAATTTGTTTAGTACTAAGAGCAAGGTGAGTTTTATGACTCTGAATATTTTGTAACTTTTACCAAAAAACTTCATTCATCAATCGGTGTTATTTGTGTAGTACATAGAGTAAGGTGAGTTTTATGAGTGAATATTTTACCAAAAAACTTCATTCATCAATCGACTGTTATAAACTTTTCTAGTCAAAATTGTTTGTTTCTCTCAATTCGCTAAAAAAAAGATTGGAATAAATAATTTTGCTCATCATGTGGTCTTTTTTCATTGCCAGTGAGTACACGACCTAGAAAAGCTTCCCCTCAGCAGCGAGTCAGTACAAGTTAAATGCACCTTATTTCTTCTTATTATATGGGCGTTTTTTTTAATAAAAAAAGTATTTTCTTGTCCTAGCTACATTAAAAAAAATGTGTTTGATCTTTGCAAGTAATTTTTTGTGCAGTCAGAACATTGAATTAGATTTAACATTTTTAAGCAAAGAAACAGCTAATTTTTTAAAGGGATTGCTAAGATATTGATTCCTGAATGGTCCAAAACAACCAAAATGGCATGGGACTGTCCCTAGACCGCCCTGTTCAACATTCATACTCTAAAATATCGTAAAAAATGGTAGAAGTAAATGTTATTTTTACTTAATATATATATATATATATATATATATATATAGTGTCTAAAAATAGCAACAATCAACATTCAATCTATCTAGGTGTGGATCAGTTTGTAAATAAACTGATGCAGTTACTAAATTGAATTATATAAGTGTCTAAGAATGTAACTTTAACACACTAATGAGTGTTATAAAATTTGGTGTTATATTTTATATATTATTCACGCAATATTTCGCTAAACAAATTAGCTTCATCGGGCGTGTGCATCTATCTAGGTGAAATCGGATGCATGACAAAAAATATCTTTGTAGCTTGAGCTACACAAAAGTTTAACATATTGATTAATGATCTGTATAAAACAAATTTTTGCCGTTTATTGTACATAAACATTTTTTCAAAAATTAAAACAAATAGTTGTTTTAATTAAATAGAAGTAAAATTTATGAGTTATTCCTTTGGTTTCGGGTAGAACTGTTTTTCATCCCTCTCATTAAGTCCATCAGGTTCAAGAGTACGTAGCTGATGCATCCAGAACCTTTCTCTCTTTTTTCTCATTTCTGAGTCCCAATTTTGGTTTACCTCAATTATTTGAAAGGTGATATTTTCAAAAGTATGTCCTGTTCTTAAGAGGTGTCTCGTAATTGGACAGTTTCTTCCTTTAGTATAGAACGACCGATGATTGTTTAGTCTGATGTTGAATGTGGTTTCTGTTTCACCAACATACTGCAGCTTGCAAGTTCCACAAGTAAGAATATAAATACTATTTTCCGTTTTGCAATTAGATGTAACATAGATGTTGTATCGCTGCTTTGTTACTGTGCTGCTGAAAGAGTGGTCAGTGTTGGCGGCTTTACAGCACTTACAGTTCCTTCTACCGCATTGTTTGTAACACCCAAATTTTGAAGTTTCTTGTTTCTTTACTTTTGATGTCACAAGTATGTCTTTGAGATTTTTGGGTCTGCGATAGGCAATAAGAGGAGGTGATGGGAAAATTTCTTTTAAGGAAGAGTCATTTTCGATTAGACTCCAGTGCTTTCGGATAGAAGATGAAATATTTGTCAAATCGGGATGGAAAGTTACAACAAACGGAATTCTATCTGCACGGGTCGCCTTATTTTTATATTCCATGAGGCTAGCTCGATCTTTTTCTTTAGCTTTATCAAAAGCGTCTGTGATGTTTTTGGTTTTATATCCTCTTGATTTCAGCTGTTTTTTTAGTTGTCCCAAACGATAGTTAAGTTTGGATTCAGAGGAGCAAATTCGCTTTAGTCTGATGGCTTGACTGTAAGGTATACTCCTGGAGCAGTGTTTCGGGTGACAACTTTTTGGAGAAAGGAACTGGTGTTTATCAGTTTTCTTTGTGTGGAGGTCAGTTGTCATGACCCCGTTTTTTACAAATGTGGTGGTGTCGAGAAAAGCAATTTTCTCGCTTGAAAATTCAGATGTAAATTTAATTGAGTGATGGAACTGATTACAATGATCTAAGAAATCTTGCAAATGTTCTGCAGTATCGTTCCATTTCATGTCAATATCATCAATAAAACGGAGCCATGACAAAGGTGTGTATGGCACACTCAAAAGGATGCGTTCTTCGAGATCCCCCATAAAAATGTTGGCAAAAGAAGGTGCCATTTTTGTTCCCATACTAGTTCCGTCAATCTGTAAAAAGTGCTTGTCGTTGAAAATAAAGTTGTTATTTTCAAGAACTAGCTTGAGCAATTGAACTAGACAGTCAGTTTGGGGATGTTTATCCTTTCGAGTATTCCATACTTTTTCACACGCGGCTATTCCTTCATCTTTTGGAATATTTGTGTATAAAGAACACACATCCATTGAAACCAAAATTGTGTTGTTGGGTAAAGGACTTAAGGAATTCATTTTCTTCAAATAGTCAGTCGTATCTTGAATATGAGATGGTAGTTGTTGAACATGTGGTCTGAGATGGTAATCAACAAATTCTGAAATTTTTTCGGTGGGATGGCCATTCGCTGATACTATAGGTCTCCCTGGAATTCCTTCTTTGTGAAGTTTTGGAAGTAAGTAAAATCGACCGGCTGTGCACATTTCGTCTGGGCGTAGATAATCGTACGTATCGTCATCAATTTGTTTATCTTTATTCATTTCTGAGAGGGCGTCATTAATTTTTTTGCTGATTTCTTTTGTTGGATCACATGTTAGTTCTTTATAAAATTTAGCGTTTGAGAGTTGACGATTTCCTTCTTCGATGTAGTCTGCCTTGTTCATCACTACAACGGCACTTCCAACTGACAAAGGAAGTGCCGTTGTAGTGATGAACAAGGCAGACTACATCGAAGAAGGAAATCGTCAACTCTCAAACGCTAAATTTTATAAAGAACTAACATGTGATCCAACAAAAGAAATCAGCAAAAAAATTAATGACGCCCTCTCAGAAATGAATAAAGATAAACAAATTGATGACGATACGTACGATTATCTACGCCCAGACGAAATGTGCACAGCCGGTCGATTTTACTTACTTCCAAAACTTCACAAAGAAGGAATTCCAGGGAGACCTATAGTATCAGCGAATGGCCATCCCACCGAAAAAATTTCAGAATTTGTTGATTACCATCTCAGACCACATGTTCAACAACTACCATCTCATATTCAAGATACGACTGACTATTTGAAGAAAATGAATTCCTTAAGTCCTTTACCCAACAACACAATTTTGGTTTCAATGGATGTGTGTTCTTTATACACAAATATTCCAAAAGATGAAGGAATAGCCGCGTGTGAAAAAGTATGGAATACTCGAAAGGATAAACATCCCCAAACTGACTGTCTAGTTCAATTGCTCAAGCTAGTTCTTGAAAATAACAACTTTATTTTCAACGACAAGCACTTTTTACAGATTGACGGAACTAGTATGGGAACAAAAATGGCACCTTCTTTTGCCAACATTTTTATGGGGGATCTCGAAGAACGCATCCTTTTGAGTGTGCCATACACACCTTTGTCATGGCTCCGTTTTATTGATGATATTGACATGAAATGGAACGATACTGCAGAACATTTGCAAGATTTCTTAGATCATTGTAATCAGTTCCATCACTCAATTAAATTTACATCTGAATTTTCAAGCGAGAAAATTGCTTTTCTCGACACCACCACATTTGTAAAAAACGGGGTCATGACAACTGACCTCCACACAAAGAAAACTGATAAACACCAGTTCCTTTCTCCAAAAAGTTGTCACCCGAAACACTGCTCCAGGAGTATACCTTACAGTCAAGCCATCAGACTAAAGCGAATTTGCTCCTCTGAATCCAAACTTAACTATCGTTTGGGACAACTAAAAAAACAGCTGAAATCAAGAGGATATAAAACCAAAAACATCACAGACGCTTTTGATAAAGCTAAAGAAAAAGATCGAGCTAGCCTCATGGAATATAAAAATAAGGCGACCCGTGCAGATAGAATTCCGTTTGTTGTAACTTTCCATCCCGATTTGACAAATATTTCATCTTCTATCCGAAAGCACTGGAGTCTAATCGAAAATGACTCTTCCTTAAAAGAAATTTTCCCATCACCTCCTCTTATTGCCTATCGCAGACCCAAAAATCTCAAAGACATACTTGTGACATCAAAAGTAAAGAAACAAGAAACTTCAAAATTTGGGTGTTACAAACAATGCGGTAGAAGGAACTGTAAGTGCTGTAAAGCCGCCAACACTGACCACTCTTTCAGCAGCACAGTAACAAAGCAGCGATACAACATCTATGTTACATCTAATTGCAAAACGGAAAATAGTATTTATATTCTTACTTGTGGAACTTGCAAGCTGCAGTATGTTGGTGAAACAGAAACCACATTCAACATCAGACTAAACAATCATCGGTCGTTCTATACTAAAGGAAGAAACTGTCCAATTACGAGACACCTCTTAAGAACAGGACATACTTTTGAAAATATCACCTTTCAAATAATTGAGGTAAACCAAAATTGGGACTCAGAAATGAGAAAAAAGAGAGAAAGGTTCTGGATGCATCAGCTACGTACTCTTGAACCTGATGGACTTAATGAGAGGGATGAAAAACAGTTCTACCCGAAACCAAAGGAATAACTCATAAATTTTACTTCTATTTAATTAAAACAACTATTTGTTTTAATTTTTGAAAAAATGTTTATGTACAATAAACGGCAAAAATTTGTTTTATACAGATCATTAATCAATATGTTAAACTTTTGTGTAGCTCAAGCTACAAAGATATTTTTTGTCATGCATCCGATTTCACCTAGATAGATGCACACGCCCGATGAAGCTAATTTGTTTAGCGAAATATTGCGTGAATAATATATAAAATATAACACCAAATTTTATAACACTCATTAGTGTGTTAAAGTTACATTCTTAGACACTTATATATATATATATATATATATATATATATATATATATATATATATATAAGTACGTGAAAGCAAATTTACAGATCTAACATTGTTGGGTTGATGTTTAGACGAGTTGTATATATATATATATATATATATCGCCAATGGCAGTCAGCAGGGTTAAAGAACATCAGTTGTTCGACCTGTTAGTCAAATGCGTTTTGTTTAAATATACTTTTTCACTCTTTTGGTCTTTTGGAAAATGTTGTTTGTGCTGTTTTTAGACCCTTCTACAACGAAATTTGTTTGACATGCACACGTATAAAAATTGCGGTTTTTATCCAACGCAGTCATAGGTTTGAACGTAGTTTTCAATTTAGACTCGATTATATATATATATATATATATATAACAAGTCAAAAAGGGTACAACATCACCATAAAATAACTATAAAATATACAAATATTAGATATTTCGGATAACAGATATCCTTCTTCAATAATAGCACGATGTCAAATGAATCGTGTCAATTCAAATTGAGACTATCAAAATCTTGATTTATACAATTTAAGCGAACGCTGGAACAATTTTAAAATTTCCAAACACACCGCAAAGACTACAGAAATATGCCAAAAATAAAAATAGTTATTTACGATGTGAAATGGCACAACTTTAGATTTCCAAAGGATGTGACAGTTGAGATGTAATAACTGCATTGAGGGCAGTCCTCAAACTAAAAATCAAAATAATCAAAAATGTCCTTACCGATCCAGGATGGTATAGATTAGACAACGGTAGGGCAATTACAACGGAAACTACATATTAAAGCCTTTCAAACGAATAGCAGTCTAATAGTGATTGAAAAAATAAGTTTTGTATATTGAGCGTAAATAATTGAACGTGGCAACGTACTTATACATCATCCCGAATCAATGAAAACCTGTAATTTAAACGGTAATTTTAAAAATAATTTCGAACTGTAAAGCCAGTACTAAATCTGGCGTTGTTTGAAACAGGTGGTCACAGAAAATGAGGGACTCGTTCTATGTTTTTTCATTTATGCCCTCTGGGGAGGCTGTCCGTAACTTTCTTATCCAAAATCTTTCCCGAGCGACTCTGTCGACCTTCGACCAACACTCGTTGTGGTCTATGATCGTGATGGTAAGGTTTTTGAGATCAGCTTGTGTGTGTCCAGGTGATCTCAAATGACGACTTACGGGTAGGTCGGGTTTGCAAGTGTAGTCACTTCGATGACCATTCATGCGTTTGTTAAATGGCTGCTCTGTCTCGCCAACATACTGCATGCCACATCGACACTGAAGGAGGTATACAACATTCTGGGTTTTGCAAGTTACATTGCAATATATAGTGTACACAGACCCAGTCGAGTGGCAAGTGAATGTTTGAGTATTCAGTATTTGTTGACAAGTCAGGCAACGTCTGTTACCACATGACTTGCACCATCCTGCAGTTGAACAGCTTTTATTTGAGGAAACGTCAGCTCTAACAAATAAGTCTTTCAGACTTGCTGGTCTCCGAAAAGCTAAGACAGGAGGATTGGGAAAGATCTTGGATAATTTAGGGTGTTTGGCAATAGTTTGCCAATTGGCACGGATCAAACGTGAAAGGTTATTAAAGGCTGGATTGTATGTAAGAACAAACGGGACTATTTTGCTGCGCCTCTTCCGTTTGTACTGTAAGAGGTCATTGCGGCTGTTATTGTTAGCGCGCGCAAACCCCTTATCTATGTCCAATTTCTTATAACCTCGTTTTGTCAAAAATCCGCGAAGTTCCTGTAACCGTTTCGTGACAGCCTCCTCAGAGGAGCAAATCCGCTTGACTCTGAGAGCTTGACTGTACGGGATACTTTTTGTACAGTGTTTTGGGTGACAGCTTTGGGGAGAAAGGTATTGATGTTTATCTGTGGGTTTACAGTAGAGGTCTGTTGATATGACACCGTCCTTTATAGATGTGGTTGTGTCTAAGAAAGATATCTTAGAGTCGGAAATTTCATACGTAAATTTAATTGAATGGTGGGCGTTGTTTGCATGTCTGATGAAATCATCCAGTTTTTGTTGAGATTCAATCCATTTCATGTCAACATCATCAATGAAACGGAACCAAGACAAAGGTTTGGATAAAGATGTTGCAATAATTTGTTTTTTCTAATTTGCCCATGAAAATATTGGCGTAAGACGGTGCCATTTTCGTCCCCATCGCTGTCCCGTTAATTTGAAGGTAATGCTCACCATTAAAGGTGAAATTGTTGCATTTCAGGACCAGAGTAAGCAGCTGGACTAAACATTCAGTAGGTGGTTCTAAAATGTGGCGCGAGTCCCATATTTCCCTACAAGATTGTATGCCGTCATCATGAGGTATGTTGGTATACAATGAGGTGACATCTAAAGTGACAAGGAGGGTTTCCGGAGGAAGAGGGTTCATGGATTCCATTTTACGAAGATAATCTGTAGTGTCTTGAATGTGGGAAGGAAGATTTTCTACATGAGATCTTAAATGAAAATCGACGAATTCCGAGATTTTCTCAGTCGGATGGCCGTTTGCGGATACAATGGGTCTACCAGGGTTGTTAACCTTGTGTATTTTGGGAAGAAGATACAATCGACCAGGCTTGGCATTCTCTGGCTTTAAATAACCAATTGTATCCTCATTTATGTGACCGTCATTGTACATGGTTTGTAACGCAGTGATAATTTTGGAGCTAAACTCGGAAGTAGGGTCATAGTCTAGCTTCTTATAAAATCTCTCATCAGAGAGCTGACGCACTGCTTCCGCGATGTAGTTAGCTTTGTCCATTATCACAACGGCACTGCCCTTGTCTGCTGGTTTTATCACAATATCATCTCGGTTTCTCAGCGATTGTATGGCTTTTTTCTCGTCAGGAGAGGTGTTGTAAAATGACGAGTACTTGTTGCTAGCTAGATGAACAACATCCGATTTGATTTTGTCGATAACATCTTCCAGTGTAGCAGATTTACTAGGTTTTGGAATCCATGAACTCTTCTTTTTAAAATGCGGAATTATGATTTCTTCCTCCGAGTCAGACGTGTCTGTGTCCTCCTCATTATCCACCTCTTTATCCTTGTTACCAAAATATTCTTTGATTCTGAGGGTTCTAGCAAAGTTATCAAGGTCATCTCCCAATTTCATATCATCTATGTTATTGGGAGTAGGGCAAAAATTCAAACCCTTGGACAAGACTTTAGTTTCGTCCTCAGATAAAGAGACTGAGGATAAATTGACAACCGTGTTGTTGGGATCCATCGGAACTCGAATTTTTCTTTTAAATCTACGATTTCGAGGTTTTTTCTTAGATTTTGTAGAGGGTCTATTTGAAGGGGTGTTAATTTGCACACCATCACGTTTAAATTTGTTGATCTGTTTGACGTGGAGCTTATGTGATTCAATATGGTTGATATCACCAAGACGTACTTGAATTTCGTCAAGTTCAGGATCAGACAAATGTTCACGGGATCGGCAGTGCAAATTATCACGTAGTTTATAAATATTATTAACTTGATGAATTGCTTCTTGGCGTAAGAGATCCATCAGACGAAAAGAACTGGTGTATAAAATGTTGTTCCATCTGTGAAAAAATCTGTTCGACTTTTCTCCTGTTGTGAGTGGGGAGGCCTTTAAAATAAGTCCTTTCGGAATAATTCCTTGATTAATGTAGGTTTCTAAATTTGAAATGTGATGTTCTGTTTTGATAATTTTGATAGTAGAAGATCTTAATTTCTTAAAATAAAATTGAAAATGCATGATGGAATATGCAGTAAGAAAACCGGATCGGGTGAACACACTCGATGCAGACTACCAAAAAAGTAAAAATATTAAATGACTGAATAAATAGTCAACGATCAATCTTACAGGGCGATGGATCATGTAATATGATTCTGTACACTACAAAATATAATATATAACAAGTCAAAAAGGGTACAACATCACCATAAAATAACTATAAAATATACAAATATTAGATATACAACTCGTCTAAACATCAACCCAACAATGTTAGATCTGTAAATTTGCTTTCGCAAATTTTTGGTTCTTCCCTCGCCGGGATTCGAACCCATATATATATATATAAGTTCTTTAATAATTCAAAAGTATGTTTAGAGCCAACATATTATAATAAACAGCTTTTAACATAGGATTTTTAATTTCAGAAGGTGGTCTCTGACAAAATGTCCACTACGAAACGAAGTCATTAAATTTTGCTTATAAACCGTTTTATAAAATCAATGTAATTTTTGTTTGCAAAAGATATAAAAATTAGGGTCTTACAAAAGAAGTGCTTTTATAACGGCAATTAAATTGTTGGTAAAAAATAATTGAGCACATCAAATGGACCAGAGTGATACCGTATTTTTGTAAATGTCCACTACGAAACGGGTCAAATCTCCTTCAGTGTCTGGTTTTAAAATTATGAAAAAAACATCAGTGTGCAGCTTAATACATGCTTTGATGAATATAATCAGTCTTGTTACTTTTGCAATATAGGGATTGTGGGAAAAAATAAAACATGTGAATACGTCCCCTACGAAACGGTCACCTACGAAACAAGTATTGGAGAAAAAACGTTTCGTAGTGGACACTACCACTACCGTGCAGTCTTTTTTTACTCTATTTTCAATTATATTCGTGCAAAACAAATAACAAGGGGTTAGTTTCGTGTAATTTTTATTTTGTTTTTATTGACATAGAATAGGGTTGTCACCTACGAAACGCATCAAAATGTCCACTACGTAACACGAGTTGTATCTTCATATGTGAAGTACTGTCTAAGCTTAATCGATAAAAAATGATTCTCCAATTCAGAAAAAAAAAAAAGATTCTCCTAGTTTATAAAGTAAACAAACTGGAATGTCTATATGAAACATTTAAAATTGCAAACATATGTGTGTTTAGAAGCAGTTTCGTTTTTGTCCCCTACGAAACAACTCAAATTATAAAAAAATATCATTTTAAGGAGTATTTAAGATTCCACTTTTTGTTTACAAACAGGTTCATAATAGAGGTATTCAAAATAACTCTTGAAATTAAATTTTAGACAAGTTGATTTTCCATTTTTTTTAGGTCTGAAATTTACGCTTTTATTGAAAAACGCCCATATATATATGAAAGTTTTTCTAGTTTTGTTATAATTGTACAACGATATCATGAAAATATGGAGGGGCGTACTCAAGGATAATATTCTTTATCATTGAAATAACGTTAACCGCAATCAAGGTTTTACTGTTTAAAAATTCCGCGTAGTCAACTTTGCGTGAAAAGGGGAGATAACTGTTAACACAAACATGGCGGAAGTTGCCGAAAAGAGTGTTTATCTTGTCTACATGGTAAAATGTCCTCAATAATACCACCAATACTGTGAATAAGGTAAAAATCGAGAAAGTTAAACACCAATTTCTTTTACTTTGATACATTTGACATGAAGGAACACAATTCATATGAAACTCAGAGAACAGTGACCGGTGCATTTTTACAAATTATTTTGACAGCTGATTTCTTCACAATTTTATCATACCAAATTATATTGGATTCTTAAATTAATGACTTTAAAGCAATATTCCTCACTTGTAATCTTACGTGTTTACAGGGGGACAGAACCTTTAGCTGGATGTTGAGATCAGGTGTATTTCTTTAAGCTTGGGATTTCGGGACTGATCCTTTTTTGTACATGTAGGTGTATTGGTGGTCACTTTGTTTACTTGTTTATTCTATCTATTTGGGGAAATTGGTTAACTTTAGAATTACTTATAGTTCCGTAACTCTTTCTTCCGAGACCGTCCATGAAATTATCGTTGTCGGGACTTCCTGTTCTGGCATGGCCCGGCCGGGCTTGTTGTCCCTAGGAACTATAAGTATTACGTCACTCACCGGGTTCTGGGCAGTCTACACTAAGGATTTAAAATGAGCGGACGCTCATACTTTGGCTTGTAATGGAAACTTTATTTATACAAGTAGACTAGCCACCACCGTATTTCAGTATAATATGTATTTATGTCAGAATCGTATGTTCAACCATAATGTTTGTCTTCAAATAAACATCTTGTTTATATTCACGTAGTTTTACGTACTTTGTCCGATATCCCACAACTTGGGTAGACAACGGGAAAACGAAGCCAGTGGAAACTTCCACTCCCGTTACATAGGGATTCTTTTTTTTGAATTTCAGGATGTCTAGATTTTATTTTTGGGACCTTGGGATTTCATGTTTTTAAACCCCAGATTTCGGGATCAGACCTCTCCAACCCCCCCCTTCTTTACAAACGGTGTAATATACAATGTACTTGGTTTCACAGATTCAGCATTATTTTGGAAAGGAAATACTATAAGTTATTTGATTCACAACTGACCCCCTACAGATCCATAGACGGTAACTTAAGTAAAATCCTGAGAAGTTGACGCCAAAAGCTGAAGAGAGCATGCGCAGTGGTGTAGTGGTAAGTGCATCGGACTACTAACACAAAGGTTCCTGGTTCGATTCCCGTTCGGGATGAATATTTCAGGAACTCAATTTTCGGCTCTCCCTTGACACCATTCACGAGTATGGTCTTGAGGAAACGATGATAGTCCGTCGGAAGGGGACGATAAATGGCTGACCCGTGTTAAGAGAGAGCCATATCTCTTGCACGTTAAAGACACCCTTAAGCTTGTAGATTTCGAAAAAGAGTAGGCTAATGCCGCTACAAGGCAGCACTCGCACCAGCAAAGTGGAAAGGGATTTATATAAGTTGCAAAACTTGTTTCCCAATCCACTATAAATAAATATGTTTAAACTAAACTAAACTAAAAGCCGAAAACCGTACATAAGAAATTCATTGCACTTGAAACTTTTAAATAAACATGATAAACAATCTGTCTTCACGCTTGAACAAACATAAAATTGCTCTCAGGCTTTAAATTCAGGCTTGTGAATTCAAAATTAAAGTTTATCATGTCAGAATGATACACAACAACATTGATAGATGTTGTCACCATTATTGCATGAACAGTACATTTTGTAGATGTACATGTAACATCATTTTGTGTCCCAGATGGACAATGATGGATACCCCATATCCTTTATTTTTCTATAAATTATAATGTATTAATGGTCATTGATAAAAATCATATACATGTATATATGTGAAATGTTTATGATAAAAATAAACTTGACATTTGAATTTTCATGGTCTATAATACTTTTCATCTACAAAAAATATATAACATTTATATGTAATATATAAATAAAAGTAATCATGGGAATTATTTACAAAATTGTGTTTGTCTTTTGTGTATGCAAATTAACTACTGTGAATTATGTAAGCTTAGGGATATGTAAGTTTATTTATAAGACATTTAAACTTGATGTTTATAGACTATTTAAATGTACAAGTATTATACTTGATGTATTATTCTATACAATGATTCTTACTATACAAATCCTTGTTCTATATATGACTTTGGGCTGTGTTGTACTTAGATAAAATTTGTGGCCTGTAAAATTGGTAGAGTTTCTGTTTGTCCCCAGTTTTTCAATTTGTTTTTATTGAACATCTAGGAGTAAATTAGTATGTTTTAATAGCTCAATTACATGATATATATCGAAAGATGAATTGCTAGGTTGTCTACTTAAAAACTGAAGAACAAATTGTTTACAAAAATATAAAATGTTATGGATCACATACAATTGTCGATGTAAAAAATATACCCACATAACACATGTTATGTAATAAATATATATACAAAAGATATCATATCAGTATTATATTTTATTTAACAGAAACAAGTGCCTGCATACAAATGTACATATCAGATTCCACATAGATAAGGGTCTTGACACATATGGGGGTCCTTAGTTTCTGCATTCTTATATTTTTAGAACATGTTTCTCTTGTTTTTAAGTTTGAAGATCTTTGGAAATAACACGAGTAATGTTTATTTTACTAACATTTTTTCTCTCTCAGAAATTTAGTATTTTATAACATCTTTAACATGTACATGTACATGTACATATATTTAAATTCTTTTACTTTTGACAGTTATCTTTTTTATTAAGCACCAAATTATTCTTGTTAGTTTACATGTACATGTATATAAACTGCTCATTTTCTCTATAGTTTCTCTATTTTGTAAACCCCATTCAACTAACCATGCTAACTGTCATAGTTTCTATCTTACATGTATGATTTAGATCAAACTTTGTTACAACAAATTGCAATTTAAAGAAAAAAATTATCTACATGTATTAAGAAATTAACACACAATTGAAACAAATAACAAATGAACCAATAAAAGGTGGTTAGATCAATAAAGCATCAGACATAATTAATCTGTAGGGATCTTCTTTGTGTCATCAGCCTAATCACCTGTGGGCATTGGTTTCAAGGCAATGGTCAATTAGGAATCATTCTTCTTACTACACATTGCTAAAGTATAATTGAAAGCAGATTCAGATTCAATAGTTATCAGAGTGTCACCCAAAGATGTCACCACATACATATGTAGAAGCATATATATACAGATGCAGGTTCAAGAAATTTGAAAAAGGGAGGGGGGATAGGCCCCTCAAAGTAGACAAGGTTAAAAGAAGAACTGGTATAATTTTTAAATGAAACCTAGAAATAACTTCATAAATAAGGGAGGGCTGGAGCACCCCTCCCCATAAAAATCTGTAACTGATATATATTAAGATTAGCAGAATAATGTAATATTGTATACGTACATGTACATGTATGCATCAATCTTTAAATGATTTAAGAGAGATTTTTAAGACGCAATCTTTAATCATTTTTTCCCATCTACATTTATAATTCATGTTTGTAAAACATTTTCTCCTCTCTAAAATGTTGCTGTTCAGGTTTTGGCTGCAGTCTTCTTTACAATTGTACATGAACATTAGCATACTTAAATGGCAACATATTTTAGCTTTGCTGTATTACACTTAAAACAGTATAACACTTGGATGAATGCTCCCATATATGAATCACAGTGTTATTGTATTTGGTGTACCTAAGTTGTTTCCCCTTGACATTATAAAATTCAGTAAAACTATTACGGGGATGTTTAATGACCTCGACAACCCATAAGGGTCTCACTCTATCAGTTCAATAATTTCATGAATGAAGTACGTACATTATTATATATATTTACTTTAGAAAGGTGTATATTCACTATGTTATTTGTTTTGAACTCAAATTATAATGATACGGTTAAATGTTTATATGCCATTCAAGGCCCTTAATTTAAGTATAATAAAATGTTCTTCTACTCCTTCAGTCTATTAATTAATAAAGTTACTCAGGGACTTACATTTCTCAACTAGGGGCCCAACCATCCACAATATGAAAATTAGGATAAGCATATGGGTACAATGTATGTATGTTCATGAAAGTTAAACTTTAAGGGTCCCAACCCAAATTTCAGTAGCATTGGCTGCTAGCCATGGGGCCTTGCTAATCTTTTCCCCCTGGCTGTCTCTTCTGATTTGAACTATTTTGTTAAGTGATAATCAGTAGTTTCATCTGATGTCAGTTAGTATTAGATGTATCCTTTCTTAAAAGTGTTATAGCCCTCAAGTTATGAGATGACTACATCAGATTTACATAGAAGTAATAAATAATTATTTATCTTTAAAACACTAGTTCTTAAAAGAGCAATCAATTTTCATAAATGGGGAATACTCACTATAATACTGTCATTGTCTTGACTCATATTTTCTAGATGCAGTATTACAATGTACGTTCAGATCATGTTTCATAAGTTATGGATTTTGAAGAAATCCTACATGTACATGTCCTAATTGTATCCATTTTTCTGTCATCAAATAGATACATTAGTCATGTTAGTACTGCTGTTGTTGTATGGTAATAGGAATGGCTGGTCTATCTTGTCTTTTTATACGACCGCAAAATTTGAAAAAAATTTCGTCGTATATTGCTATCACGTTGGTGTCGTCGTCGGCGTCATCGTCGTCATCGTCCGAATACTTTTAGTTTTCGCACTCTAACTTTAGTAAAAGTGAATAGAAATCTATGAAATTTTAACACAAGGTTTATGACCATAAAAGGAAGGTTGGTATTGATTTTGGGAGTTTTGGTCCCAACATTTTAGGAATTAGGGGCCAAAAAGGGCCCAATTAAGCATTTTCTTGGTTTTCGCACTATAACTTTAGTTTAAGTTAATAGAAATCTATGAAATTTTGACATATGGTCAATGAGCACAAAAGAAAGGTTGGGATTGATTTTGGGAGTTTTGGTTTCAACAGTTTAGGGACTAGGGGCCAAAAAAGGGCCCAAAGAAGCATTATTCTCGGTTTTCGCACCATAACTTTAGTTTAAGTAAATAGAAATCAATGAAATTTAAACACAAGGTTTATGACCACAAAAGGAAGGTTGGTATTGATTTTGGGAGTTGAGGTCCCAACAGTTTAGGAATTAGGGGCCAAAAAGGGATCCAAATAAGCATTTTTCTTGGTTTTCTTACCTTAACTTTAGTATAAGTATTACTAAATAGAAATCTATGAAATTTAAACACAATGTTTATGACCATAAAAGGAAGGTTGGTATTGATTTTGGGAGTTTTGGTCCTAACAGTTTAGGAATAAGGGGCCCAAAGGGTCCAAAATTAAACTTTGTTTGATTTCATCAAGAATTGAATAATTGGGGTCCTTTGATATGCTGAATCTAACTGTGTATGTAGATTCTTAATTTTTGGTCCCGTTCTCCAATTGGTCTTCATAAAGGTCCAAAGGGTCCAAAATTAAACTTAGTTTGATTTTGACAAAAATTGAATCCTTGGGGTTCTTTGATATACTGAATCTAAATATGTAATTAGATTTTTTATTATTAGCCCAGTTTTCAAGTTGGTCCAAATCAGGGTCCAAAATCAAACTTTGTTTGATTTCATCAAAAATTGAATAAATGGGGTTCTTTGATATGCCAAATCTAACTGTGTATGTAGATTCTTAATTTTTGGTCCTGTTTTCAAGTTGGTCTACATTAAAGTCCAAAGGGTCCAAAATTAAACTTAGTTTGATTTTAACAAAAATTGAATTCTTACGATTCTTTGATATACTGAATCCAAACATGTACTTAGATTTTTGATTATGGGCCCAGTTTTCAAATTGGTCCAAATCAGGATCCAAAATTATTATATTAAGTATTGTGCAATAGCAAGAAATTTTCCATTGCACTGTATTGAGCAATAGCAAAAAATCTTCAATTGCACAGTATTGTGCAATAGCAAGTCTTTTCAATTGCGCAATAGCAAGAAATATCTAATTGCACAATATTGTGTAATAGCAGCAATTTTTTTTTTAATTAGAGTTATCTTTCTTTGTCCAGAATGAAAAGCAAGAAATATCTAATTGCACAATATTGTGAAATAGCAAGAATTTTTTTATTGGAGTTATCTATCTTTGTCCAGAAACAACTTAAATCTTTTTTATATACAATATACAATGTATATTCACTTTTTACTACCAACTTATAAATTAAAACAATCTTTAAATTACCATTCAGTGATAACAAGCAGTTTTTTACATCTTAATATTTTATGATGTATTTAAATGAGTGGTTATTGTTGCAACCTCCATTAGAAATTTTAATTGAGATCAGTTTTGGAATAAGGGAAAGTGGGATGTGAAAAAAAAAAATGGGTGGGGTGGTTCAATTTTTCTCATTTGAAATTTCAAAAATAAAAAGAAAATTGCTTCAAACATTTTTTGAGAGGTTTAATATTCAACAGCATAGTGAATTGCTCTAAGAGAAAACAAAAATTTTAAGTTCATTAGAACACATCCATTCTGTGTCAGAAACCTATGCTGTGTCAACTATTTAATCACAATCCAAATTTAGAGCTGGATTCAGCTTGAATGTTGTGTCCATACTTGCCCCAACCGTTCAGGGTTCAACCTCTGCGGTCGTATAAAGCTGCGCCCTGCGGAGCATCTGGTTCTTGTCTAATGCCAATACCTGAACTTTTTGGTGATAAATGATTAAAACTTCTATGTAAATGTTGATACATCTGCATGTAATAAAATTGAGAAAGGAAATGGGGAATGTGTGAAAGCGACATACAGTCATGACAGTGTTAAAAACAAGCATACATGTATAAATGTTGTTTTAGTTATATGGGAAATATAATACTTTTCATCTTCTATTGTTTTCATAAGATTTGTGATGTAATACATTGTTATGAAGTTAACTGTAGTGGAATGCACATCTGTACTACATCATATAACTGTGATAACAATCTTCAAACCCTTGAGAAACAACTTGTTAAGAAAACAAACATGTACCAGGGTCTAAAAGGGGATCCTTAATTTTTTTTTCTTTCAGTTTTAAGACTGTTTTTCTGTATTCATTTATTATATTTTGTCCATCAATCTCTATTCTTTGCATGTGAATACTTTAGTATCCAAGCATATTTTCTTTTTATTTCAGTACCCCATTATTCTCACTTCTATATATTTTTTGTCCATCTTTCTCAACTCTTTAATTTTGCAGGCCATTTATTTTGTACTCTTTGCCTATTATTCTTTATTATAATACCAAACCAGACCCTTATATATATATGAAGTGTATCTTATTCAGTGTCTAAAAGGTATGCCTATATACATGTGTAATGAAGTTTTTCGTCCAAATGCACAAAAAAGGGTTATGTAATGATTGTCTGTCAATTTGTCATTCATTGCATACCCGTAAGGGCCGTAGCCAGGGGGGTTTGCATGAACCCCCATTGAAAACAAATAAGCACTGTTAAAGTCAATATTCTGTTCCAATTGTGACTGTTCAAGTCGAGTTCATGAGTCCAACTAACCCTCCCTTGGAAATTTCTAGCTACAGGCCTGCATTGAGACAATACTGAAAGACAATAAGGATATTGATTTAAAAGTGTTTTTTGCTAAGCATCATCTGACATGTATGACATGTATGACTAGTAATACTTTGTAAATAGCTTATATATGTTAGATTATATTACAGTCATGACAATGTAATAAGAAACATAGTGTTATATAATGACAAAAATGTTGATGATGGAATTGTTTATAACAACCTTGACTTGACTGTTTTTTTCGTTCATTTTTTTACTTGACTGGTTTTTTCGTTTAATTTTTCTACATAAATAAGGCTGTTAGTTTTCTCGCTTGAATTGTTTTACATTGTCTTATTGGGGCCTTTTATAGCTGACTACATGTATATGCGGTATGGGCTTTGCTCATTGTTGAAGGCCGTACAGTGACCTATAATTGTTAATGTTTGTGTCATTTTGGTCTTTTGTGGATAGTTGTCTCATTTGCAATCATACCACATCTTCTTTTTTATATTTACAGCTGGCATGGTCAGTAGACAAACTGTTAACAGATTACAACTTCTTATATACTGTAAATTCTGAAATTAATGCCAGGTTTTTATTATTGCGAAAATTGCAACTGAGTAAACGCATTAATTTAAACTCGCATTTTGAAATATATTTAATATGATTTTAACAGGATTTTTCTTAAAATGGTAAAAATTAAAATCGCATTTAAGTTTAAAATGACAAAATCGCAATAATAAATGCACGCAATAATTTCTGAATTTACAGTATATATATATATTCCCATTGTAAACATTGTAAAAGTCATGACCAATGAAACCAAAGTAAATAAAGAAATAATTTTACACAACTTCATCAGCATATTAATAAAAGGTTGTTTGTCATCATCACAATTTTAACATTTGCATGAATCAGGCCAGATTAGAATAAAATTGAAAGTGGGGGAAGGGGAGGGGGCGTTGAACCCTCAGAACAGACACTGGCCGATCCCCCTGGCCCCAATGATGAAAAATAAACTGATGATTCATGTCATAAAGAATCATCTATAACCATGTAAAGATATCTGATAAGTTTAAAAATAAAGTTAAAACATAATTTGAAATTTGATACATTGATTTTTAACTTATTTAGATTAAGTTATTAAATATTCAATCATAACTCTTTGACATTTTGTATTATAATTAATATCTGTATTAAGACAAATAAAAACTAAATTATTGATTTGAAAGTGGAGAACTAATTAGTGATTTAGCTTTTGGGTCTTTATACAAGATTAATATCAATAATATGTCATCTACATTTACAATATCTTATCAAGGTCTGGGTGTTCCTAAATTAGATTTCCTGTTTTTTATAAAAAGTTATTACTGTATCAAAATAATATTTTTTTCATCACAAATTGATGAAATTGAATAAAAAACTTGTTCCTCAATTAAATTTCCTGTATTTTTAAATTGATCAACATTGAGTCCATTCATAAAAATCTAAGATTCTAGTACATGTATAGCGTGGAATATCCCGTAGTGTAAAACATACATGACAAACATGACGTTTGTCATGTTAAGAAAGCGACCTTTAATTTTCCATGTCAGACCTGCTTATGACATCTGATCAAAATCTTAGTGATAGAATTAATGTAAAAAATGAAGTAATTATACAAAAAACATGAGCTTCCTTCCTTTACATATAACCGTTGACCGATCTTTTCTCATTTGACATGTAATAACATCTCTCCATCCATTACATGATAAACCACTATAGCTTACACCGTACAAGGACAGAAACTATATCGTAGAGATAATTAAAAATGATGGTAGTTATTGAATCCTTTAACAAGGATGTGAAATATGTCAGTTAGTATTAATGTTTATCAGATGACATTTTATATAAGTTTGTGTGGGACTTGATTATTTAATGGAAATATGAAATTATGTAGGATGTTTGTTAATGTGCTTTAAAAATTGCACTGAAAATGTTAAAATTGAGTAAGAATTTTTAACATGTTAAAGGGTGAATGGATTTATTTATGAACGTTATGAAATATATGGTAGGTTTATATGATAATTTTCTTTTAACATGTTTAAAGACAGTAACATTGAGAGTACATGAATAATAATTTTTATTTTCAATATTTATGATATTATTTAGATATACATCACCTGTTGGTGACCTTCCGCTGTTGTTTTTTCTATGGTCGGGTTGTTGTCTCTTTGATACATTCCCCATTTCCATTCTCAATTTTATGTATTAATTTTCAGGATTTTTGTACAAAATGTTGAGCATATATTTTTAGTTTAGTATTTACTTGTTCTGAAATAAAGGAGAAGCTTAGGTTGGAGTCCAAATACCCCCTCCTTGGAAATTCCTAGCTACAGGCCTGCAGTGAGACAATATAATGACTACTGAAAGACAATAAGGACATTGATTAAAAATGGTTTTTGTTATTAAAGCATCATCTGACATGTTTGACAGGTATGACTACTAATACTTTGTAAATAGCTTACATGTAAGATTATATTACAGTCATGACAATGTAAGTAATAAGAAACATAGTGTAATATAATGACAAACTGTTGATAATGGAAGTGTTCAACAACCTCTGGTTTAACAGCTGCCATGGTCAGTAGACAAACTTAACAGATTACAACTTCTTATGTACTGTAAATTCAGAAATTAATGCCAATGCAAAATAATAATTTTTATTTTCAATATTTATGATATTATTTAGATATACATCACCTGTTGGTGACCTTCCGCTGTTGTTTTTTCTATGGTCGGGTTGTTGTCTCTTTGATACATTCCCCATTTCCATTCTCAATTTTATGTATTAATTTTCAGGATTTTTGTACAAAATGTTGAGCATATAAATTTAGTTTAGTATTTACTTGTTCTGAAATAAAGGAGAAGCTTAGGTTGGACTTTTTAGCCTTAAAATCAAAAGTACTGTACAACAAACTGCCTTGATGTAGTGATTGTTACTTAGTTTATAATGTACCGTACCTTGATTAAAAAATTAACTTAAAGCACCCTTTTCATCAAATGAAATTACTAGGTCACCTTTTAAAAGTTCCTGATTTAATGTAGTCTTCCCCCATGAAATGTACCCATGGCTTGCAGTTGTAGGGGCGGATTCAGCCATTTTAAAATGGGGGGGGGGGGGGGGGGTCCCAACCCAGGACAAAGGGGTGTTCCAACTATATGTCCCCATTCAAATGCATTGAACAGCCAAAAAAGGGGGGTCCAACCCCTGTAACCCCCTCCCATGGATCCGCCAATAGGTTGGGTAGGTAGGTAGAGGATTTAAGAGCAGGAAAAACAGTTAGGATAAAAAATTGAAATAATTTTCTTGTATGGTGTTATTTAAGTTGATAAAAGTCAATGAAATTAGGCTCTTACAATTTGAATTTTACTACAAGAAAATATTGTTCAGCCAAAAATACATTCACACAAGCAGTGCTTGCTATCTACAAACATTTAATTTGGTCAATGCTAAATTGTGATCAATATTGATGAAGCCAAAAATGTTCATGAAAGTAGTTTATTTTTACAATAAATCAGTGATATATCCATCTTTTATACATCAATTTCCTCTAGTTAGTGACTAAATAGTCAAAATGCAATATCTAAGTATCTATATCTAGGTCAACGGTAGTTATAAAAAGTCCCAAAAGAAAAGAAACGGATTGAATTCAAATCAGATATTAATCATGTTATTACTTATAATAGTCAAAATGAAATATCAAAGCAACTATATCGGTTAATGGTAGTTATAAAAAGTCCCAAAAGAAAAGAAACGGATTGAATTCAAATCAGAAATTAATCATGTTATTACTTATAATAGTCAAAATGAAATATCAAAGCATCTATATCGGTTAATGGTAGTTATAAAAAGTCCCTAAAGAAAAGAAAAGGATTGAATTCAAATCAGAAATTAATCATGTTATTACTTATAATAGTCAAAATGAAATATCAAAGCATCTATATCGGTTAATGGTAGTTATAAAAAGTCCCAAAAGAAAAGAAACGGATTGAATTCAAATCAGAAATTAATCATGTTATTACTTATAATAGTCAAAATGAAATATCAAAGCATCTATATCGGTTAATGGTAGTTATAAAAAGTCCCAAAAGAAAAGAAACGGATTGAATTCAAATCAGAAATTAATCATGTTATTACTTATAATAGTCAAAATGAAATATCAAAGCATCTATATCTAGGTTAATGGTAGTTATATAAAGTCCCAAAAGAAAAGAAACGGATTGAATTCAAATCAGAAATTAATCATGTTATTACTTATAATAGTCAAAATGAAATATCAAAGCATCTATATCGGTTAATGGTAGTTATAAAAAGTCCCAAAAGAAAAGAAACGGATTGAATTCAAATCAGAAATTAATCATGTTATTACTTATAATAGTCAAAATGAAATATCAAAGCATCTATATCGGTTAATGGTAGTTATAAAAAGTCCCTAAAGAAAAGAAAAGGATTGAATTCAAATCAGAAATTAATCATGTTATTACTTATAATAGTCAAAATGAAATATCAAAGCATCTATATCGGTTAATGGTAGTTATAAAAAGTCCCTAAAGAAAAGAAAAGGATTGAATTCAAATCAGAAATTAATCATGTTATTACTTATAATAGTCAAAATGAAATATCAAAGCATCTATATCGGTTAATGGTAGTTATAAAAAGTCCCAAAAGAAAAGAAACGGATTGAATTCAAATCAGAAATTAATCATGTTATTACTTATAATAGTCAAAATGAAATATCAAAGCATCTATATCGGTTAATGGTAGTTATAAAAAGTCCCAAAAGAAAAGAAACGGATTGAATTCAAATCAGAAATTAATCATGTTATTACTTATAATAGTCAAAATGAAATATCAAAGCATCTATATCTAGGTTAATGGTAGTTATATAAAGTCCCAAAAGAAAAGAAACGGATTGAATTCAAATCAGAAATTAATCATGTTATTACTTATAATAGTCAAAATGAAATATCAAAGCATCTATATCGGTTAATGGTAGTTATAAAAAGTCCCAAAAGAAAAGAAACGGATTGAATTCAAATCAGAAATTAATCATGTTATTACTTATAATAGTCAAAATGAAATATCAAAGCATCTATATCGGTTAATGGTAGTTATAAAAAGTCCCTAAAGAAAAGAAAAGGATTGAATTCAAATCAGAAATTAATCATGTTATTACTTATAATAGTCAAAATGAAATATCAAAGCATCTATATCGGTTAATGGTAGTTATAAAAAGTCCCTAAAGAAAAGAAAAGGATTGAATTCAAATCAGAAATTAATCATGTTATTACTTATAATAGTCAAAATGAAATATCAAAGCATCTATATCGGTTAATGGTAGTTATAAAAAGTCCCTAAAGAAAAGAAAAGGATTGAATTCAAATCAGAAATTAATCATGTTATTACTTATAATAGTCAAAATGAAATATCAAAGCATCTATATCGGTTAATGGTAGTTATAAAAAGTCCCAAAAGAAAAGAAACGGATTGAATTCAAATCAGAAATTAATCATGTTATTACTTATAATAGTCAAAATGAAATATCAAAGCATCTAATATCGGTTAATGGTAGTTATAAAAAGTCCCAAAAGAAAAGAAACGGATTGAATTCAAATCAGAAATTAATCATGTTATTACTTATAATAGTCAAAATGAAATATCAAAGCATCTATATCGTTTAATGGTAGTTATAAAAAGTCCCAAAAGAAAAGAAAAGGATTGCATATTCTTCAGAATTAATTAATCTTAAAAAGATGGTATTGTTTGAGACAATCAGTTGATGGTCTTGCAATATATATACATTCATACAGTGGATAAAAGAGAATATTAAAAATGCAATAAAGCTTTTTCAATCTATCAATATTATGTCAATAGCTCTTCCCAAAGGATTTTATTGGTTACGGGTTTATATCTTGTGTGATTATTGCTCGCTTAACCTTCAGTTGGTGATATTAAAAGTTGATACCGCACATGAATGAAAAGGCCATTTCATATGCACTTTTGGCTTATATATTATATCCCTAAAGTAGATATTTTGATGAACAACATTATGGAAGTGCACAATCATGACAATGCATTATAAGTTGACTGACATGGGTATTAAATCATGTAGATAGATGGTTAATAAAAAACTGCTATTGATCATGTTGGGCATGTTGATTGCATTACAATAGAATGATAGAAATTTCTTGTATCAGAAATTTCTTGTATTTCTACTAAAAATAAAATCATTTTATTTTATTTATATTTTAATTACATACACATGACACATACAACCTTTAACTTACATTACTTTCCCATATTGATCGTAGTATATTCTCAAGACTAACATATGAATATGGACAAAATCTTTAAAGAAAATTGATTTTATTACAAAAACTTCAAATTTTATTGATTGTATGTATAGGTCAATGAGAAACATGACGGTCAACATGGTCAATGGTACAAAAACATCATGACTTGATTGGTTTCTTGTTTGACTTGCTAATGTAACATTTTTCATGGCTACTTGTGTGTGGTACTGGGTTTTTCTCATTGTTGAAGGTGGGTAGTTTAAAGTTGTCTCATTGATTATGTCAGATCTCCCTATTTTTATACAAACACCAAACTATTGGTTCTATTATAAACTATCATGACTATATATATATAGCTATCATTTAGTCATCGAGAGACACATGTGGTTTATAAACAATAACTTTAGTTTAGCATGTTTAAGTGGATAAGCCTTGAAGGATCTCTATGATATGTTACCTGAAGGTTTTAAAAAAGGAAGGTTGGGAACTTGGGGTTGATTTTTGGGGTTATGGTACATATATACCAACAAGAATGAGTGACCAAAAAGGGACAAAAAACAAACATTTTTGTAGTTTCAAGACATTAACTTGTTTTTAAGTGAATGGATCTCTTTTAAATTTACATTTAGGTACCATACCACAAAGAAAGGCTGGGATTGAGTTTGTGGGTTATCGTCAAAGAATGTTTACAACTATTAGCATTCACTTAAGAATTATTTAGTATAATTTACTTTGTACCAAACATATTTGAAATAGTTGTAAATTTTTATTTCTAGGTTGAAATGCTTTAAGATTTTAAGTAAAGATGTCAAACAATGACAGTTCCCAGCTGTCTTCCAGTGGTAAAATACCAATCCTAACTGCTTCCCCATTAGCTGCTCGGAAGAAGAAACAGTTTAACAGAGGAGGAAAACGCCATCAATTCAGACACAGTGACTCTGACACAGATTCTGTAAGTTCTGATAATAGTACCAGGATTATAATTTAATACGCCTGATGTGTGTTTCATCTCCATAAGACTTATCAGTGTAGCTCAGATCAAAATAGTTATAAAGCCAAACAAGTACCAAGTTGTAGAGCATTAATCAGAACCATAAATTCCAAAAAGTTATGACAAAAAGGGCTAAGTAATGTATTCCTGGGATAAGAAAATCCTAAGTTTTTCGAAAAAAATAGTTTTGTCAACAGAAAATTCATGATTATGACCTAGATATTATGATAGTTAAATGTCTGTCAGTAGACGTGTTTTTGATGTGATGGCATTGATCATATTTATAGGATATTTGCATTTTTCTAATTTGTTAATGGTTTCTGTTTATTTGTTCTAGATATATGCATGAAATATTTCCCACTGGACATACATTAAAGTTAACACCGAATGAAATATTCCCTCAGTCAAATTTGACCTTATATTAATTTAACTACCAATTTAAAGTCACCATCAACATGATCAATATCTATAAAAAGTGTTACTGGCTTAACTGTTAATTTTATATAAAGAACAACCATAAAGATTGTGCACAGTCTTATAATCAACTGCTTCATAGGCTTAAACTGTCAAAACAGTTCAACTGTTTTGACAGTACTAATGTGAAATTATGATTTAATCGAGAAAAAAAGTGGGTCAAGCCATGAGGAATAAAAAGTTACTTAACCCTGAGGTCAAAACAATTGTTTTTTCTATTTCCTGTTCGCTGTTTTTACTAGGCCACTTCAGGGGCGTAGCAGCGGGTACGGCAGGTACGGCAGTCGCCGTACCAATATGTTTTGATGGTACGGCATGCTGTACCAATAATTTGCATAAAAAGTTTTAAAAAATCCCAAGGTTTTTCCATGGGAATAAAGATAAAAAGACATTTAAAGGAAAACAAAGATAGAACATCCATTTATGAGTCATAAGTAATATACCGTATACATTCATTAATAGCGGTTTAATTGAAACAAGAAGATGAAGTATGACAATTCTCAATCCAAGTGACAATGTGTTAAAAAGAAAACAGGGTGTAAAATTATGGTCTTCAGTACGGAGTCTTGGCTCACATTTAACAGCAAGCAATACAGAACCCCATAACGACTAAAGAAAAACAATTCAACCAGGTGAATCAACGGTAAAATCTATATTAAAAACGAGAAATGAGAAACACTTATGAGCCACATCAACAAACGACAACCACTGCAAAACAAGCTCCTGACATATAACGGGTGCAAACAATTTATTGAATATGACATAGATGAAAGATGTGGGAATCATATGTTGATACTAAAAAAAATCAAAAGATCTTTAAGAGTACATACGATCTAAGACTCTTCCCTCTTGCAATAGTATTAAAACAATTGACTTTGAGTTTTCTACACTTTACAAAAGTATTCCACATTCCAAACTAAAAAGACAAATTCAAAGTGTTGGCATTTTCACAAAAACTGATGCGAGATTTTTTGATTAGCAACATATAATATTTGATACTTTTGGACGTGTTTTACACCAAACTCGACATACCTATTTGAACCAATTGTGCTCCTCTTCTTGTCGACTTTTTTCTTTATTCTTATGACTTCAATCATACAGGAACTTTTTAAGAAGAAATAAAATAAGTTAGCATTATCCTTTAACTTGACTTTCTGATATATAACATGTATATATATGATGTTATTTCACTAATGCTCACTAGATAATACAAATTTTGGTGACTTTACGACAAAAGAGATAAATTCAGCTTCCCATTTGTGAACTTTCCATTTCTATGCCGCGACATTCCAGCAGCGCCTGTATACGGAGTATATATCTCCCAATTGATACGATATTCCCGGGCTTGTATTTCCTATAATGATTTCGTTGATAGTTGGTTGCTGTTCAAAAGAAAGCAATAAAACCAAGAGTTCCAAATGGTGAAGTTGAAATCCTCCCTTCGTAAAGTTTACGAATGCGATCACAAGTGAGTTGACCGTTATGGATTTTCCGTTTCACATATGAAATTGGATATGTTCCTTATTTCGTAACTACAATCCAGTTCCCTTTTCACGATTGCGACCTACAGAATTAGACTATTTACCCGGTTTGTAAACACATGAGCAACACGACGGGTGCCATATTGGAACTGAGCATGATCTGTTTCCCTTCTGGAGCTACTAGCACCTTAGTTTACATCCAGTTTTTGGTGGGGTTCCTGTTGCTTTGTCTTTAGTTTTCTATGTTGTGTTGTGTTTACTATTAGTTGTCTGTTTGTCTTTATATTTGTTTCAGCCATGCCAGCGTTGTCAGTTTATTTTCGATCTATAACTTTGAAAGTCCTTCTTGTATCTTTTGCCCCCTCTTTTCTACAATTATCCCGGTTTAAACATTTTCATAACAACAGTTGACTGATTTTGTATGAATACGTCTATAACTCAGTGACATGGAAGAACTAAAAGTTAGCAAGTACTAAACTCTTAAACATCACTGTTTAAATAGTTTCTGCAAAGAAAGTTATTGAACATAACATACGAAAAACAGAATGCAAGTTAAATTTCTTTTGTAATTTAACACTGTTTTTATAAAAAAAAAATACTGAGCTTACGTCACTGAACAAAAGGTGTGAAACTTAAGAGACATGTATCGTTGAAATGCTCATCTGGTGCAGGAAAATTGGTACCGTTAATTTTATTACTACCACTTGGTCGATTCCTCTGCTGGTGGACTGAGAGTTCCCGAGGGTATCACCAGCCCAGTAGTCACTACTTCGGTACTGGCATGAACATACAGATTTTTTTTGAGTTATTTAAATTTGCTGTTACAAATCAAGTTAGAAAATGATTAAAAATTAAGGAATGTATCTCCCTCATGCAAAGCTCTGGTTCCTCTTACAAATTTGGCTATACTTTATGGAACTTTTGGATTATAGCTCTTCATCTTTTATATAAGCTTTGGATTTCAAATATATTGGCCATGAGCATCACTGAAGAGACATGTTTTGTCGAAATGCGCATCTGGTGCAGGAAAATTGGTACCGTTAATTTTATTAAGGCCGATTTTTTGAATTATATTGCCGTAATGCCGGAGTTTCACCCTCTACACACCCTGGTTAAAACCCCAGTCACATTTACATGTAGTCGTCAATTTGATTTATATGACTTGTCCTCAGAATGGTACATTTTTGTACATAATGGTAGACCAGCCCTTGCATCATTACTTCAGTTTTGTATTTGTTTTTTTTTAGTCATGATCACCGTCACTGACAGAAAAAAATAACCAACAAGAATGTGTTCATAGTACTCAGATGCCCAAATCGCAATATCTTTTTCTGTGTTCAGTTGACCATTATAGGGATAAAAACTTTAATTCTCGAAATAGAATAAGAAAAATTCCTTTCAAGTTGGTTGGAATTCAACTTCATCAAAAACTACCTTGACCAAAAACTTTAACCTGAAGCGGCCACAATCATTTTCTATATTCAATGGACCGTAAAATTGAGATCAAAACTATAATTTGGCATGATGACTAGATATATCATATGATATCATAGGGAACATGTGTACACAGTTTCAAGTTGATATGTTTAACTTCATCAAAAACTACCTCAATTGACCAAAACTATAACCTGAAGCGGACAGAGGACCAGACGAACTGAGAAACATACTAAAACATAATGCCCCCTAGGATTGGCATATCAATAAATAAAAAAAAAAATGGTGGCTGAAGCCAGTGTGTTTCTTATGCGAGTTACAAGCCCGTTTATTAACATTTAATAAAGGAAAATGTTATTCCATTACTAGATATAGGAAGATGTGGTGTGAGTGCCAATGAGACAACTAGTATATTCTCAAAACACACCCAACTCTTTGCATTTCTTTCCGAAAACCAACTTTCCCCCCTGAAGTCGGGTTGTATATTTAAAAAAAAAACACCTTTTTTATATAGATAATAAAACATTAGCCTGCGTTTTACTATACTTTTGATCAGCTGAACTTAATGTGAATGCATTTTTTAACACTATAATCACTGTCTTTAGAAATGATGATGAACAAAAATGTTCTAACGTCGTTTGCTCTATGTTTAGAGTGGGACATCACGAGAGACTATTCTAAGTTATTAGTACATTTTTGTCATTTAAAAGCAGCAGCATGCGAAGAACCCTACTGTCATAGTCAGGTGTCCGACACAAATTGAAAGTATTACTTTAAGCTAAGATATTTCGTTTTTCCTATCTTCTTCTTCTTCCAGATAAGGAACCGGATTCAATGCTGAATGTTAATGGTGCCGTATCCATTTGGATTGTTGACTTTTTTTACACATTTATATCGTGCACGTTTTTTATTCTTTTTTTTTATATTTTTAAGTTTATTACTTACAAAAATGGTATTTTCAGGACCGATATTCCAGTGTCAGAAAAGGGTCAGATTGCAGGATTTTGCACCATTTATCCAAAATTTTCTCTGCCGACTAACCGCCTCTACGAGGCGGGATGACTCGCTTCGCGACTCATATGATTTTCTGCCGTACCAATATATATTTGGGTGCTACGCCTCTGCACTTCACTTCCAGTAAACATGATATCCTTCCACTTTCCTGGATTGATATCCCCAAAAACATACAATTTTTTTTTTAAATCTATATATGTTTCAATTCAGCATAAACCTATAATCAAACAGAAAAAATTGAGTGCAAGAAAAAACTCAGAAAAAATGGACTATTTTGTTTCCTTCCATGTTTTGACATGCACCAGAAACTGAAGTTGTTATACAAGACTGGTACCTAAGCATACTGTTCCATTGCTTTTGGGTTTTGTTTTGATGTGATAAAAGTTGTAAAAATGACCTAAAACATGAAGTGATATAAGTATTTGCTATACAGTTATATGTATATCAATCATGTATAAAGAAGCATTACAACGTCTTCATTTGTACATGCCTGTAAGATAGGGTTATAGAAAACTGATTTATCAAATGTTGTTTTTCTTTCATTCAGGAGAACAGTGATGATGACTTTTCCATAACAAGTTCACAACCTAGTCATCCTGGTCATGGTGGTGGTGTCCCTGTGGTGAAGAAGGAACTACTAGAAACAAAGTCAACAGCTTCTAAGAGTAGGAAACGGAGGAAAGCTAGACAAGATTGGGAAATAGTGGAAGGCCTGAAAGATGGACAAACTTGTGATGATAAACCTGGCAATTATCAAAGTTACATGATGAAAAAAAGAAGATGGCCTCTGAAAGGATGGCACAAGGTTAACAAAACTTTTAAGATTGAGAACTAGTTTTTATATTACTGTAAATTCAGAAATTATTGCGTGCATTTATTATTGCGATTTTGTCAATTTCAACTTTAATGCGATTTTAATTTTTACGATTTTGGGAAAAGTTATGCTTTATTCAGTTAAAATATTACAAAATACGAGTTTTAATTATTGCGTTTACAACTCTGAAGCATTATTCGCAATAATTTCTGAATTTACAGTAATAAAGAAAGGAAATAGATTTCTAACTATAAATGATCAGCTTGAACAACTTTGCCACACCATATTGAAACTATAAAACATATAAATTCAACAGTACTATCAAATAGATTGACTGTGTATTTACTTATCAGCTTGGTCAGACTTGTAGCAAGTGTCTTTTAAATTTGTGGGATATTTAAAATTCTAAGACAATAGTTCATCAATGTTCATGCATTGCGTTCATGCTTTGGTTTTTTCATTTGAATGGTTTTACACTAGTAATTTTGGAGCCCTTTATAGCTTGTTGTTTGGTGTGAGCCAAGGCCATACTTTAACCTATAATGGTTTACTTTTTAAATTGTTATTTGGATGGAGAGTTGTCTCATTGGCACTCACACCACATCTTCCTATATCTATATATATATATGACAGATTCAATTCCAACATGTTCCATAGAAATTGTTCGGCCCTACAAACTATCCTGTCAACACTGAGGTTTTGAGTTTGAACCCCACAAGGATCTTTATTGCCTACTGCCTAGCTAGTTTTTCTGCTTTAATATGGTTTATAGTTTACTAAAGATACTCTGGCATCATCAAACAAAAATCATAGATGCCATGACATAGTAAAAAGTACAAAAAGTGGTGTTAAACACTTACACAACTACAGTTGAGTACCCTACAAATATGAGGTAATTCTAATGCAACAACGTTTGTAACGTTCATTTTGATTGGATAACGTCATTTGTTTACATGGCATCAATTGACAATTGATGCTATGGGACGTTGGCGCAAGCGCAGACGGCATATGACAAATTTTAAATACATGTTTTAATGTTGATTTCTGTCAGTTTCATTAGAATGGAGATAACAATATTGTATTTTAAGCTCCGACGGCATCAATTGGGGATTTGATGGTCGAAAATACCCTTTTACTGTATCCGCTAACGCGTCGCCAGTAAACTTAATTTGCGACCATCAAATCCCCAATTGATGCCGTCGGAGCTTAAAATACAATACAGTTATCTCCTAATTGTAAAGTTGACAAAGAATCTCTGTTTTAATATTTTTTTACATTTATTCTTCTTTTATTGTAGAGATTTTTCTTCTTGGAGAAAGGAAAGTTGTTTTATGCTAAAGCACCAGGAGATGTAAGTACAGACAAAATCTTTTGACCTGTTAATGACTTATTGTTTTTAAAGTACTGGTTACCGTTTTTGGATCAGGTTAGCGGTTTTAAAATTTAGGGAAATATTTATCAAAGGTACCAGGCTTATAATTTTAACATAAGTCAGACACATGTATGGTCTCCACCAGACTCATCAGTGACACTCAAATCAAAATATTTATAAAGCAAAACAAATCAAAGTTGAAGAGCATTCTACCCTGACCTATAGTTGTTTGTGTCATTTTGGTCTTTTTGGATAGTTGTCTCATTGGCAATCATACCACATCTTCTTTTTTATACCCGTATATTGAGGACCCAAAATTTCAAAAAGTAGTGACAAATAGGGCTAAGTAGATTTAAGAAGATGTAATATGAGTGCCAATGATACATAAATTTGAGAATGGAAATGGGGAATGTGTCAAAGAGACAACAACCCGACCATATAAAATACAACAGCAGATGGTCATCAACAGGTCTTCAATATAACGACAAATTCCTGCATCAGGAGGCGTTCTTCAGCTGGCCCCTAAACAAATATATACTAGTTCAGTGATAATGAACGCCATACTAATTTCCAAATTGTACACAAGAAACTAAAATTAAAAAAATACAAGACTAACAACTTACATAACATTCTATACTAACAGGTTATATATAATAAGTTTTATAGGTATTTATAGCTAATTATTATCTCAAATTACTGTTTATATAATTTAAAAAACCTAGTTAACACCCTATTTTAACTAGATGTATAAGTTACACAAATGTAATTTCAATTATTGGCTAATTATTTTCTCAAGTTACCTTTTTTTTGCAATTGATATATATAATGATGGCTGTGTTTCTTCTTAGAAGCTACAACTCAGCTTCCTGAAATTTTATATCAACCTTCAACCATCACTAATCAAACTCATGTTTACAGAATACTTATAGGGGCAGGGGTTGTTACTTGTAACAGTTCAAATTTTTCATTAGACCATTATACATGTATGATAAAAGACAAAATTCATATTGAATTTCAGATACAAAAAGGAAAATTCCATGGAGTTATTGACATTGGTTTATCTGTGATAGCATTCAAACGACACAGGCACAGAATTGATATTGACGCTGAAGATATTGTCTATCATGTTAAAGTAAGTCATGTGGTCATTATGGATTTTTGCTACTTTGTTTAAAAATAACAAGCATTTTAAAAGATTATTATAAATTAATAGAATATAAATAAATTAATTAAATAACCAGAAAAAATTGGGTCTGTGTGCTTGTTTTTCAGATATTTGAAGGGATATAAGTCTTGCTAGATTATTTATGCCTTTAATATTGGCATCTTTTTTTCTTTTAAAAACTATGAAAAAACGTAGGGGTTAGCAGGTACTACATGGAACAAAACCAAAAACGTAGGGGTTAACAGGCACTACATGGAACAAAACCCAAAGTGAATATCTGGCAAAAATTCATAAACGAGAAGCAAATTTTCTAAAAGGGGCACGAGCTACAAGATATATAAAAAAATCAAAAGTATGATTTTTTTGGTTTAATCATCAATGAAAATGAAATAGTGAAATAATAGTTTGCTTTTATTAGCTAAAATGGTTCAATTTTGTCAAATTAAGCTAATAAACATTGAAAATGAATTTTTCACTTGCAAGTGAATACTTCGACCCCATTAAATCGGTATTCATGTGAACTCCAATTTAACCCTGTAGAAGGAGATAGAATAATGCATGCATTGTCCATGCACGGGTATTTAAAGGAAAAGAATGTCAACATTGAAAGTGAAACAAAGGTAAATAGTTTGATTAACTGATTCGATCCTCACAAACTTATTCTTTAAAGGTAAAAACGACAATAAACATAATTTTTTAATCTATTATACAAAATTAAATAGACCTATAAAAATCCAATAGCATGAGTTGCTTAATCTATTAATATCCATGTTTATGTTTACATCTCTTACATGCTCATAGAAGGTCAATTCGATAGTTAATTAGATGGTGTCTTGGCTAAAATTCAAACGAAACAAAGCTACATCTTATTGAGAAACAGAAAATGTATATAATCTTGATAATTTAGGGTTGAGTAACACTGAACTTACTGAAATCTAAAACCTTGAAAAATCTATATGTAGGAAATATTTTCCATAATTATTTAATTTTCATAATTTATTAATTTTAGGTTAAAGATAACCGATCCTTTGAGGAATGGATACAGAGACTGAAGCATCACCGTCTATACAGACAACATGTGATAGCCTTCGGAACTAAAGAATCACCCAAGCTTACTGACATTACTTCACCAACAGAAGACATTGGATTTTCTACAGGTAAAATTAGTAAAAAATTAACAAGGCATAATGCCACTCAAAGAATTAGTAAAAAATTAACAAGACATATCGCCACTCAAAAAATTAGTAAAAAATTAACAAGACATATCTCCACTCAAAGACCTCTTTGAATATTGTATATCATGAAACTTTCCTGTGTGTCTGATTTAAGCTATGATTGTGGTAGGCATGTTAGCAGAGCAATTTCATTTCTTTCCTATTTAAATTTGAAAAATTCCAAATCAACATTTCAAACACTTGCATAAGATTCAATTTTCCTCAGGTGAGGTACGTAGAAATGGAATAGCCCTAGTAGCTATTTTACTAAGCATAAACTGTGTAGTTCATGATATGTAATTAATGAGGAGTTTCCCGCAAAAGCAATGATAGGGCTCTGTTCAGTCTTTATGGGTTGGAATTTAACATGCTTGTCAATGTACATTTGTAGTTTATACATTTCTCTAGAAAAGTTGCCAACTTACACAGATATCAAATAACAAGAGGCGAAATTTGAAAAAGTCTTACTATCTTTATTATAGATAAAGGAAGAGAACACAAATTAAGTGCAGATGTTATACGGCAATCAAGTTTTAAGAAAATTGACGTCCAACAAAGTCGTGTAGCTACATGGGTGATGGACTCGGCTGGATTTGAACACTGTGATAAAGGTACGAAAAACATAATGATGTCATGTAACCCTATGAAATATTGACTTAGGAAAAGAAGGAAAAACAAAGTTCTGAGACTACTGTACGATTTTCAGTCAAACTAAGACAGCAAGTTTCAGGAAAACAAAGAACAGGAAAACATTTGGAAAAAAATATATTCTTTTACGAAAATTGAAATGTTAATCATTATTTAATTTTTGAAAGCTTTGACATTGTGACAAAGATAAAAAAAAAAATGAATACTTGAAAAAAAAATTGAGACTAAGATTTAGTTTATCCATATATAAAATTTTGGACGTTACATTTACAAATGTATATATTGACACAATGATTGAGGATTTCATATATTTTTAAAAACTGAAATAAAATTGGAATTTAATTGTTTACCAGGTTTGAATGAGACCCAGACCATTCTATGTGAATTGAGAGACGATTTAGAACAACTTAGAAATATACCATTAACACCAGATTCTGTAATAGAGGTAATTAAAGTTTGTTTCTTAACCTGTGCTCACACCAACCATTGCATATTGTAAACCTGTTTCTCTAATTTTTGTGCTATTTTCACATTTCCTGACCGGTGTGAGAAAAATATTTCTCCTCACTAGTGAAAAATCTGTTCTTGGCAAATGATTAATGGGAATTTGATTATGACGTCTAAATGTGTTGTTTTTTTCTGAATTTTCCTATTGTGACGTCATGAAAAAAGGCGACCATGCCGGATGATGTCGCATATAAAGAACACAAGTTTCTGTAAATCTTTAAAAAAGAAGGATAAAAATCATTAGAGAAACAGATATTTCTTCACTCTCAACAGTTAAATTTTAGGCCGTGCGCTTTAAATAATAAAATTTAACTGCCTCGAGTGGAGAAATATCGTCATACACTTGTTGCAGTGTAGAAATCTATATTTACCATTTGTTCCCTGTAATGAACACACTGTTATGATTGTTATCACATTTCAGTTTAAATTACTCAGGATTATTTATTCTTTTTTATGGTTTGAGTAACAATTTCATTTTTGTTGATGTTTGAAATCATGGTTTTAGAAAGTTTGCATATGTGCCTATAGAAAATTCGTACTTCATCACATTTGAATTTGTTGGTTAACTCTACCATCAAAATTCCTGAAAAATTGATATCCCAGTATGTATACATGTACATGTGAAATGTTCACATGATAAAACAAGAAGTACATGAAGTAATTCATATGTTTATTTCACATTTTACATATAATTGAATTTAAAATTTCTGAGTCAAATTCTGTGGCAGCTATATCAACTGTTCTTCCTATTTGAAGCACTTTAAAATTTCAATGGAATTTGTAATTATGTATTGAAATAACACAGGATACAGCAGTGTAATAATTTTATGACTATGACTTAAAATGAACACTTCCTATGAGTATAGATATGATTAAAGCGATTTATTTTCATGAATTTTGTGGGTGGAAAAATAACGAAAAAGTACAGTGTTGCAGATATGTAGCACTTGGGTCTTCTCTTCTACAATTACATCAAGAAAATGAGTGAAAACAATTGGCGCAAAGTTTGCTGAAAATTTGCGAAATAAAGTATCTGTGAAAATAAGTTGGTTAACAGTATACTAAGTTTGTGAATGAATCAGGTCACTGTACACATGGAAAAATTCATCCAACATGATCTTTTTAAAAAATATTCTAGATGCCAAAGTCACACATTTGGAATTCATGCAATATTGAGAAGAAAAAAGAGAGAATTTCAGGAACTACTAACGGATTGAGACATTCCCAAAAGGGGACAGGATTAGGAAATTGCTTCACTCTCCTTGTTAGCCATAAAATTTTCTATATTTTATTGTTAAAGCGTCTATCTTGACTTCACACTGCTTTGAAGTTCTATCTATTCTTTTCATTTTCAGCTGTGCTGCTACATCCACCCATATAAGCTTTTTATTCAAATACTATATTAATTGTTTCTGTGCATCGTCTTGATGCCATGAATTTATCAATGCCCCTTTTTGTCTAGTGTCTCTACTCAATTTCCGGAAGACATTTTTTAAGTGAATGATTTCTAGATGATATGTAAACAAATCTTATCTTTCTTTTCTTGTGATCTGCCAATACAATATATTCCTTTTTAAGATGAAATTGGTCATGGTCACATTTTTGTGACATCACAAAAGCAGATTCTTATCTACAATACTTGAGTTTTGACTAATGTAGATATGAGATCAAAAGAGTAACACTGTTATAATGAAAATCATTAACCCCTTGGAAAATAGTTTTATAAAGAACAAATCTTATCAATAACAAAAGTTTAGGAAAAAAATTATCAATGTTTATAGTTTGAAGGTTTCGTAAGTTTATTGCATACACACTAGTTCTAGGAGGGATACTTCTTCTTTTACTTGTAATAATTTGAAATCTTCCCTTTTGGACCTCTTGTCTATTGGGGACTAAGGAGATCAAAATATTCCAACTTAACAATCAATCACCTTATTCTCTTTCATGTTTTGGTTTGTTTTGGTAGTATTTTCTGTGTTGATTATCACCATAGTGCAAAAACAATGAAATAATGCACATTTGCATATTAAAAAGACATAACTAATTAAAGCCTGGTAGATACTAGATATCATTTAATTTTATCTGTTTGTGCTGAAATCTTAATATGCTTTGAATCTTATTACAAAATTAACAATGAAAAAAGGTTTCCACGCATAAACTCTTCTTTATGTTAACTAGAGATCTACAACTTTGAGAGCTTGTGTTATGTATTTTATTGAATATCGACTCTAAATAAAACTTTGAATCTTGAATCTTGAATCCAAAAGGTGGCAGATATGATGCTTACCATTTTGATTTACTTTTTTGTCCTAGAACTCTTAAAGTTACTATGCTTTACCATGTTTATTCTCTAGCCTCTATAACATATATCTTTTAAAAATGTGTTATTGGGTTACCTATTCTATTAATTAAACCAATGTTATTTTAAATGCTTTGGCTTTAAATAAAGAATTTTAAATAGATATAGGAAGATGTGGTATGAGTGCCAATGAGACCACTCTACATCCAAATAACAATTTAAAAAAGTAAACCATAATAGGTCAAGGTACGACTTTCAACACAAAAGAATAGCCTTGGCACATGTGTACATATGTGTTGGATGTGGATGTGTAAGGGCCTCAGACAATAAATTTACAATTATTATTTAGGTAAAGTGGAAGAAAGGGCAAGGTAGTATCCAGTTGATGTTTAAAATCAGATCAGTAGTCTGTTGATACTTTGACTGCATCAAATACTGCCAATTCATAAATTTATTATTATTCTTTTTTTAACTTTTTATTTTTTTATTTCCTACAATTACAACATATACATTCATGACATACGTACAATATAAAACTTATATGATAAATACAATGTCATTTTTATAAATAAATCTTAATAGGAAATATTTTACATTTTATATTGAAAAGATAAAGAAATAAAAAAGAATAAAAAAAAAAAAAAAAAAAAAAAAATATTATTGCTTCTGTTTCATAATGGACTTTAAAGTTACTTTTATAAATTGTTATTTAGATGGAGAGTTGTCTCATTGGCACTCATACCATATCTTCCTATGTTTAATTAAATACAAGGTTTATTATTCCAAATTGGAACATGTTTCAGGTAATGATGCATACAAATCCTGACATAAAGTTTTTGATATGAGGTTTTTTTCTTTTTCTTTTGCAAGTTTTTTACAATACCAGAATTTTTCTTAATTTATTGTACCGCTACATTGACAACAAAACTTAAGTTAACTGCACCTTTTATTATTGACATGTTTCACCAATTAGATAAGCATCATCAGGACAAAGTATATAAAGCTAGAACCTCTGAAGTACAAAAAATAGGCATCTTGTATATGACGTCATAATTGTCCATTCTTGACGTTGCTATGGGATACTCTAAATCATTATGAAAAGAAAATGAATCAAACATAGTACAGTGCAAATGAAGTTACTAAATTCAGAGGTAATCTATAATTGTTCTAATTGTCTTTATCTTAAAATTGGTTGTAAACTATTCTAATGGTAAGTGTGTAAATAAAATGTGTTTTTGAATAAAAAATAATGTGTAACATGAATGTAAGTACAATGTCAGTGAACAGTTTGTATAAAGTTTTTGCCTAATTTAAACAACTTTTAGGGCACACCCCTTCCACTTTGATTGACATCCCTATAATAATAAATTTATTGTAGTAAACATTTTTTTTATGTGTGTTTCAGGAGGCTGAAAGTGAACCAAATGATTTGAAGAAGAAAAGTCGCGGCCTAGGACTAAGGAGTAAAAGAAAAGAGAAAAAAACGAGTGACACCTCGCTGACAGATAATGATCTCATGAGAACCAGTTCTTCCAATCCAAACCTTGTACATTTTGAGATGAGCAGAACGAGACCCAGCAGCATGTCTGATGCACACTATACCAGTGGGAATGACTCATTTCTCAGTAGTCAAGACACTTATGTTAATGATAGCAAATTAAGAGAAACATTTGTAATAAAGGCAGAGAAAGGTATGTCAAGTAAAGAAAAAAAATAGATCTTAATAGGACTAGAAAGTATTTTTTCTGTATTTGAATTAAGGCATTTAAAAAAAACATATTGAAGAGGACTAGAGTGGTAGGAGGGGTTGTCATCTTGAATTACCAGAAAAATAACACATTCTTTCCTGTATCCTAAAAAATAGTCATTAATGCTTATTTAATAATTAGGTAAGGGTAAATTCTGAATTCCTACAGGTGTAAAAAAAGTCCAATCTTGAATTCCTGCTCAAATAATATAGGCTCTATCCCAATGTCTAGAAAAAGACCATTTCACCCCTCCTTGAAGTAATATTAGTATGTGGGAAGTGAAAAGGATTATTGTTTGTTTTTCCCTTTCATTTAAATACATGAAGATCAAAGATTTTCGAAATAAGAATTGAAAATTTAGAAGAATCTATAGCACTATAAGAATACATTGTATTTTAATTTTATCAATAGAATATAAAATGTGCAAATGTGATCAATTCCACTGAAAAAGTGATCAACAAAAATTATGTAAATATTCATAAGATAAAAAGGGATTGCCTGTATGTCATTGAACCAGCAACCAACCAAACATTCTGAATTCAATACACACACAGAGGTCATTATATCGTTTTATAACTTTCTTTTTGAATATTTTTCAGTACATAAAAATCTGAAATCTTTACTGAACATAATTGGAACAGAAAGAGATCGACTGAAGAAAGCAGTTGTAGATAATAACAATTGGTCTGGATCATCAGCAAGCTTGAATAAACATTTAGTTGAGGTCAGTTTAATTAACAGTTAGGTAAGTTTAGATAAACATCTCATTGATGTAAGTCAATTGATAGTTAGTCAAGTTTCAAAAGACATTTTATTTGATTAAGTTAATTGAGTTAGGCAAGTTAAGATAAACATCTCATCGATGTAAGTCAACAGCAGAAGGTCACCAACAGGTCTTCAATGTAGCAAGAAATTCCCGCACCCAGAGGCGTCCTTCAGCTGGCCTCAACAAATATATATACTAGTTCAGTGATAATGAACGCCATACTAAACTCCAAATTGTACACAAGAAACTAAAATTAAAAATAAAACAAGACTAACAAAGGCCAGAGGCTTCTGACTTGGGACAGGCGCAAAAATGCGGCGGGGTTAAACATGTTTATGAGATTTCAACCCTCCACCTATACCTTTAGCTAATGCAGAAAAGAAAACGCATAACAATGCACACATTAAAATTCAGTTTAAGAGAAGTCCAAGTCTGATGTCAGAAGATGTAACCAAAGAAAATAAACAAAATGACAATAATACATAAATAACACTAGACTACTAGCAGTTAACTGACATGCCAGCTCCAGACTTCAATTAAACTGATTAAAAGATTATATCTTCATCATATGAATATCAGGCACAATCCTTCCCATGAGTAAGTACAGTTTAATCCAGGTTGAACATACATGTAATTGAAGTAAGTCGATTGACAGTTAACAGGTTAGGTAAGTTTGAATAGACATTCATCAGGGCTCGACCTTACCGCTTGTCTGATTGTCAGAGACAAGTGGACACATACATCGTGCAAATAGATTCATCATGCTAACTGTCTGATGGGACTAGTGAAAATTCAATGTCAGATATAAAATATATATCAAATTCAATACTTATAAATTTGAATAGAAAAATAAGGAAATGTGGTATGCAATAACAGATAACAGTTCGGCCTTCACCAATGAGAATAACACATACCGTATAGTCAGAGAGCTATGAAAGGTCTTAACATGAAAAATGGGAAACAATTAATACTGAGAACCCTAATGACCTAATTTTTTACAATATAATCTAAAAAAACAGGCTTGGAAAATGAACCAAAAATTGTAAAAAGGTTTAAAATTTGGGCATGACATTTTATTGAAGTTAAAAAAATGGCTGTATAGTTATAGCAGAGTATATAGGGAAATTTTAAATTTGCTTTGAATGATGGAATTGAATCTATCACACTGCACTTACTTGTTTGAAATTATTGTTTAATTTGATTTTATGGTACTGAAATATGTATTTTACAATAAATCATGTTATGTTTTAGCCCTGGGCTGTTTTTCATTATTTTGTCAGGTTGTCTCTTTGACACATTCATTGTTTTCTTTATCAATTTCATTTGTACTTTTAGGCATTGAGGCAGAATGCAGACTTAAGAAATAAATTATCAAAGATTCATGCTGAGTCAGCAGTTCACAGTGACACTAAACTTGTTCCACCATCATCACCTATCTTATCACCTGTGCCAAACCTAGACAAGGTAAGACTTACACATCACTTGCAGCTGTGGAACCGGTCATTTTTAAAAGTAAAGGTTCCAACCCATGGCCAGGATAAGAAGGAGTGGGTTAGGGAGGGGATCCGACCATAGGTCCCCATTTTAAAGCAATCATTGAAAAAAAAGAAGAAAACTGGAGGGGTTCTAACCTTTGGTCATCACCCCCTGGATCGGCCTCTGATTTTTGTCATCATATTTTCAGAGCCTTGTCCAAGTGGTCTGAGTATAGTTCATATTCATTGATCACTAAGCTTTCAACAATGGATTGGTGAGTTTGATGCAGGCACATGGCCATGGGTGTCTTCCGACATTTAAAACAAAATCTGTTATATTATATATACAACCGTGATAGAAATGACCACCAACAATCAATTACCAATCAATGATCAAACCGTAAATGACCATCAACCCATCTCAAAAAATTAAAACTAACTTTCTACCTGTCAACCTCCATTTTCAGGGAACAGCCCTGACTTGGGGTAAACTTTCCAAAATCTTCACCAGCACTCTGTTTTTCTTTTGATTTGAAGCCATATAAATGTTTCATTTGAAAAAAAAACCAAGACAAGAAAAGCAGAAAACACCCAAATTTTAATTATGTTAATATTATTTGTATGTCATTTCAAAACAGATTTAGAAAAAATCTTTATTAATTATTAGTTTATCCATATCTTTATCTACAATTCATTAAGTTTTATTTATTTATTATTTGAAGGACCACGACCATGTTTTATCACAGTCTTTATCAACAGAAAGTTGTTCTATATCAGAGTACTATGATGCTGAGGAGGGGCGAGAGACAGCCAGTGAATCGTCTTCTGAGGTGTGTATGGAACAAATTTCACAAGGAATTTGTATTCAATTCCTTGGATATAGAAGCAATGTAAAATAAAAGGCTTCCTTAGCCATGGTCCAATGTTACTTCCTAATAAGAAGCAAAAGCTATGAAGGATTACTAAGATCATGTTTCATAACATCACCCTGGAATATTTTGCTGAATTATAAGTTTATTATGTCTACTTTTTTTCTACCCATTTCTAAAATATTGTTTCAAAATTTCATCATGGAATATTTTGCTAAATAAAAAACTTGATACTGTAGCGGGTTATTTTCACTGGTTTAAATTTTGGGGCTTTTTATTAAAAAGGTATACGAAATATTTTGGCGGTTATAAATTTGGCAGATTGTCAACTTTTATCAATACCTCTGCATGTACACTTTGCAATTGGCGATTTTGTTCTATCTGCGAAAAATTTACACTCTGCGAAAATAACCCGCTATACAGTATGTCAGTTATTTCTGTTCCAATTTGTGGTTTCTATAGCCACTTTGTGGTCTGTTATTTCTATAGCCACTTTGTGGTAAACTATCTCTATAGCCAATTTGTAGTCTGTTGATTCTAAAGCCAATTCAAGATTTGTTTGACCCTAGTCACTTTGTGTTCAGTTATTCCTCTAACCAATTTGATCTTTTATTTCTCTACCAACATTGTGGTCCGTTATTTTTCTAGTCATTTTGTGGTCTTTCATATCTATATTCAATTTGTGAACTGTTATTTTTCCAGTAATCTGTGGTATATTATTTTCTCCAGTCACTGTAGTCCCATTTTTCTAGGTAACTCAGAATAAGATTGAAGTTTCCTGTAATTTATTATCAGGCTTTTTGCGATCATGAATTACTGTTTAAAAGTTTAAGGGGCTTAAGATTCTTTTCTCTTTATAGGCTGATAAGCATGCCTAAAGTTGGTATCATTGTTGAGCATTATCTTGCAGTTCTAGTTGTTATTATTCTATAATTATTAAACAAAAAATGACATGAACATGATGAATTATCATTAATATGGTTATATTTATAAATCAACTGTTTACAAAATTTAGAATTTTTGAAATGCTAAGGCTTTTTTTTACCTCAGGCATAGATTACCTTAGCTAGATTTGGCAAAACTTTTAGGAGTTTTGGTCCTTAATGCTCAACTTCGTACTTTATTTGGCCTTTTTAACTTTTTAAGATTCGAGCCTCACTGATGAGTCTTTTGTAGATGAAACGTGCGTCTGGCGTATATATACAAAATTTAGTCCTGGTATCTTTGATGAGTTTATGTATAAATTAACCACAAATTAAATTTTCAGCTTTTGTATTCGGTAAGAAAACAACCTGACGTTATTTCATATCACTTAGATTTTTTTTCAAATTATTAGGAGTTTTGAGTTATCTCAAGTTTTATTATTTTAACCCATTAATTTGTTACATTTGAATATGTAACACCTAGAAATTTGTCCATCCCCAAAAATGTGTCCATTCCCTGAAACATGAACATTTGAAGTTACTGAACTCCAAAACATGATTAGGTGAAAGATGTCAAAAAGGTGTATTTTTTATGAATCCATACTTTAAAAACACCAAACACGTTCATTGCTATTTATAACATTTGTTATTCGAAAAACAAATCCAGTCGCAAACATTACAGGGACACATTTTGAAGGATGGATATGTTTTACAGTGTTGAAAATATTAGCATTTATTTGTTGGTTTAAATTATATTTATCCATGTTATCCTCTCCAAACTGATCGAAAACTTTATGGTCTTACAACTGTATTCCAGAAATTAATAGATATATTATCATGATTATTTTAATGGTTGTGGTTCCTTTCCAGGTGTGAAATATTATTCCCAAATCTCTCTGAAATCCTGCAAATCTGTAAACTGTCTATTCTTGAATTTTACTCCTTCATTGTTTTTTATTTATACAAATTTCATTCAAAATGTATTTCATAATGCATTTTCATTCCCATCACAAAGCTGTGCCAATAACATGCAAATACCAGGCCTCACGGTCATAAAACTTATGATTTTTGTACTCAGACTCGAAAATCAACCAATCAAATTGCTGGATTTCATGTTTCGAGCATGATTTTTGTGCTCCAAGCGCTGAGCAAAGTTTTATGCCTTCAAGGCTAGGTGTCCATGCATGTGTCTGTGCAACTGTTCATGTATCCATCCATTTATACCAGTATTGTCGTGGACAAGATGTAAACCAGTGCTTATTAATTATTTTTTCAGGACTTATGTCCCTTCGAAATGCAAATTCTATAGAAAATTGCATTATAAGCTCTCTCAAGTGTACAAATCTTGCAATATTTTTATGAAACTTATCAAAGGTTTATAACAGCAATGTCTAAGATGCAACCAATTTTTAAAGCAGTTATGCCCTGTGGGAAATATTGATTATATGGAGAATGGTGTTGTTTTTGAAGAATTGTAATGAAATTATATCAAAGGCATTGTAAGAGTTATGCTCCTTGGAAATATACAAGCCTTCTTAAAATGGAATGGTTTTACTGTTGTTTGTTCCATTATGCTAGCCCTTCTGCGCTGCGAAGCCAAAAAAAACTTTTCAAAAATAAATGTTCATATTATTTGTCTTTCCACGTTCACGTTTGTGCTAAAATTGCCACATAGTGCTTGTATTCTATAAACACTCTTTTTAACTAACAAATGACACAATGGTCCATTAATCCTTTGATAGTTTTATTGCCTCTTGATAATTGGATCCTGCTAATTTAGTGATTGAAGATCTGATAATTGAACAAATATTAGATATTTGATACATAAAGAAAACACACAGACATACCCACCAACTGTCACTATTTGCCATGGAGGCTCCCAAATGGAAATTTTGTAAGAGCAATTTTGTCCACTATTTTAAAGAAAACAAATAATTTAACAATGGCTATGAACTTGTTAAAGCATGAAGAATAAAAAAAAAACACACATTTCAATATATTTGAAGGCCCCCTTGAAGGTTTTGTAGGACTATAAAAACCATCTTTCACGTAAAACCCCCATGAGCATTTTGAAAAGTTGGCAGGTATGCACAGATCTATATATGTTCCACTCAAAATGGTTATGAACACCTAAACAACTATAATAAAGTACACATTAATTAAACAGTTTGCTTGTTGAAAAAATATCAATGTTCGGTTTTATTTCCCTGCTTCTGAAAAAAAATCATCTTCGAACATAAACAAGATTGCATCACTTCCTTTTCTACCTCTCATATTTATAATACTCCTAACTTGGGAGCACTTAACAAATACTAATTTGTAATAATTATGGGGAAAATAACTATCTTCAACATATATTTCAAAATGCCTGGTATCAGTACTAAAATATTGTATTTCTGATGATTGTACATGATATTTAGATTATAATAAAAATTAATATGCTTTGCTCACAATGCTATAATGTGTTAAAATATATCCTTAATTTGGAATCAACATCAAGAACAAAATAATTTCTTAATATGCTTAAACACAACTATTGTCCTTCAGTTAATATAAAAAAGATTTGGTATAATTGCCAATGAGACAAATCTCCACAAGAGATCAAATGACACAGAAATTAACAGCTATAGGTCACAGTACAGCCTTCAACAATGAGTAAAGGCCACACTGCCTAGTCATTATCAGTTCCTTCATCATCTGAAGGTGTATGCTGGGGTTCTTGATTGGGTTGAAGGATCATATTGAGACTGAAACACAAAAGTGTTGTAACATCAATCTCTATCATACATTTTCAATGAAAAATTTATTTTCAGTATCCCAAATTAATGCATTAGATTTAAAATGATCAACCTTTATACTATTATTTTAACAAAAATACTGACTTTCAGCCAACTTTTGGTCATGAAGGTACAGCTTTTCAAAATGACATATAAAACAGGCTATTATTTGAACTTGGAATTATTTTCAATTATGGAATTTGCATAATTTCTTGTGTTTAAAATTTTTAATAAATTCCATGTTTATTTGGTATTATAATCTTTTGAGCGGTTTACAACACTTTCCATACAATGTATTTTGGTTAGATAGTGTTGTGCGTGGCACAGTACATTCTATTGAAAATATACTATTTTCTTTGTAATAGAAAGTGTTGTGCGCAGCACAGAACATTTCAGTACAGAATAAACATGGAATTTATTAAACATTTTAATAACAAGAAATCAAGCAAATTCCATAATTAAAAATAATTCCAAGTTCTAATAATAGCCTGTTATATGTTCATCTTTGTATACATGGTATAGAACTCAATTTTTTTTTTTATGTATTGTTCCCTATTGAAATATTGTATTATATACTGCAGCTGTGCTATTTGAGCAGTCAAATAGCATTGACCGTATATTCATATGTGATATACAGTCACTGACCGTATATCACCTTGTTTATGACGTTGAAAATGACTTTCTGTAGAGTTTTATTTATGACGTCAATAAAACATACAGGTTCGCGGAAATTTAACGTTGTCCGCTCCTATAAAAGGTTCGCGGAAATTTAATGTTGTCCTCTCCAAATAAAAAATCGATGTTTTTTTCATTTAAAACAGTTATAAGAGTTGCAGTATATAAAGAATAACCATACATTGTCTCGAAATATCAATGTTATTTGTACTCGGCACAGCCTCGCTTTCTACCTGTTTCTAAGCCTTGTACAAATAACATTGATATTTTGAGACAATGTATGGTTATTCTATATATCATAAGCTAAATTCTATAGAATTGGGTTTATATTCAGTGAGATATGAATATTAAATTTGATATAATTTCTAAAATGAAATATTTATGTTGTTTTATATTTTGTAGCAATCAGACGAAGATGAAATCTCCAGTGAAGAGAATGACACGGATTATACTGCTGTTCATAGTGGTAAATATATACTTTTGTCTGATCAGGAATACTACCCTTTTTTTTTTTTAATATAAACACAAATGCTGGTTGTGTTAGGTACATGTATATCATTTTGAAATTTTTCTCAGATTATCACATGTAATCTTTCCTACCAATGAACAGTAGGATATCTTGACTTTTATTCTGATATTTATAAAAAATATGATTTTACAGTATCCTCAACAGGGTATGTGCTTATAGGTGAACAGGATGAAAGAAAATTAAAACAAAATCTTACACATTGATCTATTAAGGTGGTATCAAATACCTTGTCAAAAAATAATTTGGCTCATTTAATTTTTGTAATTTTTTTACACTTTATTTACTGTCTTTCACCTTTTGGCAAAAATATAAAAATTAGAAAAAAAATGAACCAGACACTTTATTTGAAAAAAAATCATTGCATATATAACAATTTGACAGACACTAATTTTGATATCTATAGCTAGAAGCTTAATATATCCTTATCAATTAAAACATGATTACAACGTTCAGCTGATTTTTACAGAGTTATCTCCCTGTAGTGTTATGTACCACCTTAAAATAACCAATTTGCATATGACACAGTCCCACAAAATGTTTAAGAAGGGAAACAGCATGTTTATGCTGATGTAATTAATTTATTACTGGCTGCTTTAAAATAGAGAAATTAGTTTTGACTTGTACATTTCAGTATCAGAAGACCAGCTATCAGATTCATTTGAGACAGGGCGGAGATCAAAGTTACCTGTTCCTAAACCAGACACTGGTGATATAAGTCTATGGAATCTCTTGTATAAAAACATAGGAAAAGATCTGTCTAAAATCTCTATGCCAATTACACTGAACGAACCACTCAGTATGCTACAGGTAGGCACATATAAATAAAAACATTGGAAAAGATCTGTCCAAAATCTCCATGCCAATAACACTGAACGAACCACTTTGTATGCTACAGGTAGGCACATATAAAAACATTGGAAAAGATCTGTCTAAAATCTCCATGCCAATTACCCTGAATGAACCACTCAGTATGCTACAGGTAGGCACATATAAAACGTAGGAAAAGATCTGTCTAAAATATCTATGCCAATTACACTGAACGAACCACTCAGTATGCTACAGGTAGGCACATACAAAATGTAGGAAAAGATCTGTCTAAAATATCTATGCCAATTACACTGAACGAACCACTCAGTATGCTACAGGTAGGCACATACAAAACGTAGGAAAAGATCTGTCTAAAATCTCTATGCCAATTACACTGAACGAACCACTAAGTATGCTACAGGTAGGCACATATAAAAACATAGGAAAAGATCTGTCTAAAACCTCTATGCCAATCACACTGAACGAACCACTCAGTATGCTACAGGTAGGCACATATAAAAACATAGGAAAAGATCTGTCTAAAATCTCTATGCCAATTACACTGAACGAACCACTTAGTATGCTACAGGTAGGCACATATAAAAACATAGGAAAAGATCTGTCTAAAATCTCTATGCCAATCACACTGAACGAACCACTTAGTATGCTACAGGTAGGTACATATAAAAACATAGGAAAAGATCTGTCTAAAATCTCTATGCCAATTAAACTGAACGAACCACTTAGTATGCTACAGGTAGGCACATATAAAAACATAGGAAAAGATCTGTCTAAAATCTCTATGCCAATCACACTGAACGAACCACTTAGTATGCTACAGGTAGGCACATAAAAACAGTACATGTTATACAGGAAAATTTAATACTTAACACAGATGAAAGATGAGGGAATGATAACCAGATTTTGTTAGCTTTTAAAGTTCCTTGTATGGAAAGAGATCAGAAATTCATTTCATTGGAAATGATGATTGCTTCACAAAAATTGAAAATATTGAGGCTTTTAAATTTTGAAAATTACTGTAAGTTCATCTTGTTTGCTTTACAAGTTCTTTTGTATTGAAATAAAGCACAGACATTCTTTGTTTGTTGTAATGATTGCGTCACAAAATATTGATGCTTTCAGATTTCTATTTTTAGATATTTGAACAAAAGCCAACTGTGCTATCACTACTCTTTTGGCTGTTTTCAGACTACCTATGAGAATACAAATTTGTAAATATGCTCTTTTTGCTTTTATTTTCAGAGATTATGTGAAGAACTTGAATACAACGAGTTAATAGAAAAAGCTGTTGGATTAGAAGATCCTTATGAACGAATGGTTGGTTTTTATTAATAAAATTCATCTTGAATTAACCTTAATGTTATCCTTTAGAGTAGAATGTATTCAGTAAAGAATCAATTTCAGATTATTTTGAGAAAAATTAAGGTAGGAGTACTTAAAAAACAATTGTCTTTAAAATTTTGATATTTAAAAAAAATAAATTTAGATGTGAAACCAATCTGAAATAACATGATGTGTATTTGGTGTAATTTCTGCCTCTTTCAATTCTTGAATAATACTGTGGATTCATTATTATTTGTTGGATACCAATTTTCATGGGTTTCGTGGATAGCGGTGAAGCACGAATTCAAATGTTTAACGAATATGATATTTTCAATAGGCTTTGTATACAGAGATTGGCAACACCACGAAATCAAATATCCACGAATATGCTAGCTTTCAGCTATCCACGAAAATTGATACCCACGAATATAAATGAATCCACAGTTACCATCAGAATACGAACAAACAATGTTATTAAAAAAGACATGTGAAAGTAGAGGTTCTAGAAAAAAAGAAGTTACAGTCACATTAACTATGACTTTATATTACAGATCCATGTAGCTGCATTTGCAGTCAGTAGTTATGCAAGTACAGGGTACAGAGCTGGTCACAAACCTTTCAATCCACTGCTGGGTGAGACGTATGAATGTGATAGGCCAGATAAAGGATGGAGATTTGTGGCAGAACAGGTACAAATAGACATTTTAATCCACTGCTGTGCAATTGTAAATTTGTGCAGAAGGTAAAAAAAACCATTTTAGACATGTTTCAAATAATAAATTTGGGAACTGATACTCATTCGAAATTATAGAAAGAAAGATTGAACAGTGACAGTCAGTAAATAAAAATCAATAAATGACCGAAACATATAAACAAAAATTACCCAAAATACTGGACAGTACAACAGAGCATATCAACCACCAGCACCAAAATACACTAGATAAGTATATACTTGTATAAATAAAAGAAGTGATGAACAACACATTGCCCAGACACCAAGACTTGATAGGGTCCCAAATGTGATGGTGTTAAAACTACTTCCTGGCTAGTTCCAAATATAAATACATGTAGATTTACAGAAATTTGAGTCTTAACTGAATTTTCTTGAATTTCAGGTTAGCCACCATCCTCCAATATCTGCTTGTTACTGTGATTCTAAAAACTTTATATTTTGGCAAGGTGAGTTATAATGAGTAGCTAACACTAACAATATACTGAACTTCTAAAATACCAAATCAAATCAAATCAAACTTGTATTGCCATATTAACCAACTTATACAATTTGTGACAAAAACAACATTAACATAATGACAAGAAAAAGCATTAATAATCTTATTAAGGAAGCTCAAGGGTACAAAAAAATTAGCAAAAAATGAAACATTAGTTTTTTTCATTACAAATTTTATTTATCACACTATTAGTTGATACTTTATGAAAAGTACAAAAATCAATTCATTTTGGCCCAAATGACTTTTAAAATGTTTATATCATGCCTCAAGCTCAAATGTGAAAAATCTACCAAATATGCCGAAATATGTCAATTTTCAGATGTTTTTTGTCAAAAATGAAAGTGGCCGCATCCGTGTTCATCCTCAACCTTTATATGTGTTATGTATTATCATAAAATACAACTTACATTTCAATATTGAGGATGAATACGAATGTGGCCACTTTCGTTTTCTACTAAAACCTTTCAAAATTTAACTAAAATGCTAGAATTGTGAGGATTTCAGTAATTTAGCATGACTTTATGGTGCTGGTACACGATATATGTGCATTGTATTGTCAAAAACAGCCCATTTTTATTTAGCATAAGCATTCTGCTGTCCAATGAATAACTAAAAGATAACATTTTAACAATTTTGTAAAACTGCTATATTTTGGGGCCACAAAGGGGTTTTACTGGACCTACTCCTTTGTCTTTCTTGGTATACAATCTTACATTTATAGAATATTTTAATCAGCATTTGATCTAGACAGGAATTTTATAGAAATTGTCAGATTTAAAAAATAAAACAATGTTTGCATATAGTTTAGCCACTAAAGTAATTTTATAATTTTCAGAAACTCGAATAAAGACAAGATTTTGGGGAAAATCTATGGAAATACAACCTGTAGGCATTGTCAATCTAGTTCTTCCAAAGTAAGTTTTTATTTCTTTGTTTACTTTTATAGAGACATTATCGGGATGCTTGTAGTTTTGTCAAGATTGTATTGGCTATAATGACAACAAAATCCAGCAAAACTTAGGATTGATTGACAGAATTAGTGTTATAATTTAGAAAAATATTTTTTTCTAACAAAAGGAAAGAATTTACTTTAAAGTGGTACAATATACTACAGGGAAATAATGCTGCAAAATCAGTTGAACGTTTTAATCACATTCTATTGCTAATGGAATTGTAAGCTTCTGGATGATCAAAATTAGTAATTGTCAAAGTGTGAGGATCAAGATTGAATTATCTATATTTTTATTGAGGGTTCAAAGTAGATATTTTGTCAAATTCGATGAAAATTAAGAGAGCCAAATTGACATTAGTCAAGGTGTTTGGTACAAACTCAAAAGATTTGGAGATATCTTATTATATTTAGGCAAGTCGAAACTCATTGGAAAAAATGAGAAAGCTGCACACGATTCTTTTAACATATCATCAGACTAGAAATGAAATGTGTTAGGCTTCAGTAATAATTTTGAAATTAATATTTCAGGTGGAACGAGCAATATAGATGGAACAAAGTTACCACATGTGTTCATAACTTACTGGGAGGTCAACGATGGGTCGATCATTACGGAGAGGTTAATATCACCTGTGGAGATATCACCTGTAAACTAACATTTAAAAAGGTGAGTAGAGATAGATTGGTCACTATGGAGAGGTCAATATTACCTGTGAACTTACATTTAAAAAGGTTAGTAGACATAAAGTGGTCACTTTTTATTTCCCCGTTCAATACAGTTCTTTAGTAACTCAATATAATGTGGATTATTTATAAATTGTAGAATGTCATTTGGGTGCATTCCTTAATATAAGTTAACCACAATTTTAAATATTCAACATATTACAAATGTTTAAAAGTTCTTACCTTTCTGTTATTTTTTGTAGGCTAGCAGCTGGTCCTCAAAACGACATGAGATCCATGGTCATATAAACAGTCCTGAAGGGAAGGTGGTCCATCATCTATCAGGGAAGTGGAACGAAGCTTTATACTGTGGTACTCATCATGGTGGCAATCATCATCAGGCCACCAGTAAATTAGTATGGAGACCCGGTAAGTAAGGATGGTTGGATTAAGGGCTGTTCAAAAATTTAATGCCAAGGACAATTTGTAAAAGTAAACCAATATAGGTCAAAGTACTGTCTTCAACATAGAGCCTTTGCTCTTACCGAACAGCAAGCTATAAGGGGCACCAAAAAAAGACTAGTGTGAAAACCATTCAAACGGGAAAACCAACGGTCTAATCTATATAAAAACGAGAAACACTTATTAATCACATCAACAAACTACAACCACTGAACATCAGGTTCCTGACCTAGGACAGGTGCAAACAAATGCAGCTGGTTTAAACGTTTTAACCCTTTCGCCGATGAGTCCTGGTTTACCGGGATTCACGCTTCAGACAGCTGACAATGAGTCCCGTTTTACCGGGATCGGAATACCTCTTTTATATTTCCCACTGAAAACAGTGCAAACACAAGTTATCTTTATTTGTTGAATACCCAGATGAAAGTTTAAACAAGGCGCCTCCATTTGTTGAAAACTGTGTCAAAATCCGAGGAAATTTAAGGAATTTACGAGAATTTGAAATGAGGGGGAAAACAATTTGAAAGAATATGGAAGAATTGAAGCCAAACTAGTATACTTTTTTGACATAAGATATCGTTTTATGTACAAAATACTTGGAATGGACATCGTTCAGTGTAAGGAATTTGTACAGCCTCATTAAATTTTTTTAAATTTTGCCGTTTTAGGTTAAAAAATTACGATTTTGCGTCTAAGAGCAGAATTTTGAGAATTTCACCAAGATAATGTCGAAAATTTGAATATTTTATGAAGAAAAAATTATCAAAACATGAACAAAACATGGTGTTAGTGAATGAAAATGATGAAATAAAAACACAAATAACTACAGACAAGTTTTTATTGACATTTATTATGAAGATCTCCCACTTGAGTAATAGTAGCCAGGGAAGCCATCTTTTCAGAGTAGCTTCTGTCTGGGCAGTTATCTGTGAAAGGGTTAATAGGTACCAACTTTCACCCTTACTTGAAACAATGGTATAACATCACAACATAGAAAGACACTATAAAATACCAATTGAAATTGCTGAACTTAATCAAAAGACATATTAACACAAAGAAGTGAAAATACACTGAACAAACAAATTTGATCTAAGACACAATTAAAATACAAAATCAATGACATAAGAGGTGAGATGTAAAACAATTTCAAAAAGACAACCATAACATTGAACAAAATAGAATAATGTGATTGTTTTCCAATTGTATTTTCCATATCATACTGATTATTTGTGAAAATCAGTTTGTCTGATTTTAATCATCTGTATTCTTAAACAGGTGCCATGCCAGATGATTATGAGCTGTATTATGGCTTTACCAGATTTGCAATAGAATTAAATGAGTTGGACCCTGATGATGCTAAGACACTGCCACCTACAGACACAAGGTTCAGACACGATCAAAGGTAAGCAATAGAATTAAATGAATTGGACCCTGATGATGCTAAGACACTGCCACCTACAGACACAAGGTTCAGACATGATCAAAGGTAAGCAATAGAATTAAATGAATTGGACCCTGATGATGCTAAGACACTGCCACCGACAGACACAAGGTTCAGACATGATCAAAGGTAAGCAATAAAATTAAATGAGTAGGACCCTGATGATGCTAAGACACTGCCACCTACAGACACAAGGTTCAGACACGATCAAAGGTAAGCAATAGAATTAAATGAATTGGACCCTGATGATGCTAAGACACTGCCACCGACAGACACAAGGTTTAGACACGATCAAAGGTAAAAGTCTTCTGTATCATTATAAAGATTCAAAGTTCCATAGCCACATAGATGAGAAAAGGTTTTATTGCTAGTAAAATATTTGCTGTTAAGTCAATAAGTACTGTAAATAAATAAATTATTTCAGGTTTTTACTAATGTTAATATTGCTTCTGTGGGAGTTTCCTAATAATTAGAACTCACATTCTGATATATATCTGAAACATATTTCTGTATGAAGCTTTTCCTGATACCTCACATTTTTGTTAATTCTTTAAAAATCGCAATAATAAATGCTGATAATAATTTCTGAATTTCAGTATACTGCAGTAAACTCACTATTTCTCATATACTTTGATATGTTGCCTTTTCCAAATGACTTTGCAGGTTTATGTTCTAGATATTCCTCTTTAATAGCTTGATGTGTCTATGTAAGAGATAATTCAAGATTTACATGTTAACAACGATATATGTACTCGTTGAAGTCACAAAAATTTTGTTTATACTAGTCAAAATGTGCATTTAAAATTTGTACATATATAATGGTTGATGGGAATATGGTAATCCCATTTGTATAATAGGAACTACTTCGAATAGATCAATGATATGTATTAATATTTCATATTCTTCACATTTTAAAAAAGAAACTTTGAATAAAATTATTCCTCATATTAAAAGTTTGAACATTTGGTAATTCTAATAATTATTTTTATATTATATTGTATTAATTTATAATTTAAGACTATTAGAGGAAGGAAAGATTCATGATGCTGAGAATGAGAAGACAAGGTTAGAACATCTGCAGAGAGAAAGAAGGAAGAAAAGAGAAACAGAAGGATTAGATTACAGTCCTATGTGGTTTAAGTAAGTGAAAGTTAAATAAAATTGAGAATGGAAATGGGGAATGTGTCAAAGAGACAACAACCCGACCATAGAAAAAACAACAGCAGAAGGTCACCAACAGGTCTTCAATGTAGTGAGAAATTTCCGCAACTGGAGTTGTCCTTCAGCTGGCCCCTAAACAATTATATACTAGTTCAGCAATAATGAACGCCATACTAATTTCCAAATTGTACAGAAACTAAAATTAGAATAATACAAGACTAACAAAGGCCAGAGGCTCCTGACTTGGGACAGGTGCAAAAATGGGGCAGAGTTTTCAAATTAAAAAAAAAAAAAGAATAGGAAGGAAAATATCAAGAAGGCATGACAAATTAAAGATGGAGAAAACAACATGGAAATTAATGATCAATTACAGAAGGACAAAGAAGTGCACGAACACTAAGAAAAACTGTGGAAAAATTAAGGTACTCTGGCAAGGTAATTAGATCCTGATCTAGGTGTAAATGACAAATCCACCAACAAATTATAGGCGTTTTTTAGATAAAAAAAAAAAACACCAAAAAACTAAAGTATTTAAAGAGACATAAAAAAAAATCAAGTCGGAAGAGGAACTGGCAATGCCATAGCAGTTTATAACGATAAATTACCATAAAAGTCCAAAAGCACTACAAACAGTCCAAGTTAAAATCTAATTAACATGGACCACACCAGTAAACTTGTGGATATATAACAGCTATCCATACTTCTTTTGTCATAAATGTTTCTTTTTTCCCCAGGAAAACAGGAAAAGAGAGTTATGAATACCTTGGGAAATACTGGGAATGTAAAAAGTCACCAGGATTTAATAAAATGTCTTTTGTGAAGCTATGGTGAACAGTAACAGGAAACCAGTAGAAAGGCTGACATTAAAGGCCCAGTAGCTACAAAACTTAGATCCCTATATTTATACAGATGTATACCTTGAGAGACAAACAAGCGAATGAGTTAAAGAGAAACATTACAAATTGATATCTTCCGATGATTGACAAGACAGAATTATTTCTTATTGTCCAAAACTTGTGATCTAATGTGTCAAGACCTGCATTTCACAAAAGGTGGTACGAATAAGGATCATATAAATATCCTTAATTTAACCATCAATTGTACTATCATTTTGAAACACAGGCCTTGAGTACAATGATATTGAGGCATTTTTTTTCTTTTCCCACCATATTTAGTAAGTCATTTTCAAAACCTTTTTATTTTGGGGCCAATAATGGGCCTTTAAGCCCCTACTCCTTCACCTCATGTATCATTGCATTTGTGAACGTCTTTATGCCCCTACTCCTTTCACCTCATGTATTATTGAATTTAAGGCCCCTACTCCTTTCACCTCATGTATTATTGTATTTATGAAAGTGTTTGGTCTTTATTTCTTCCCTGTAAATGAATGAATAATGGGTGATTGAATTCCGATGGTAAAGTTATATTCTGCAAATGGATTTTATATGTAGATTAAAGTTGATTAGTGAAAATTGCACAAATTAAGAGTAGAAAATACACATCTATCGTAAATTTGTGATTTAGAAAGAAATTTTAAAAAATTGTGATGAAGTAGCTTGTTTTGTAATCAATTAAATAGTTTGTCAACTCATAAAATGGGGAGAAAGAATTTGACCAAACATGCATGGAGTTGTACACTTGCTATTTTTATTCCTTATCCAAATAATTTTTCCAGGGTTCCCATACCAAATCATAAACTTAGCTAGTTTTGGTTATGTTATTTGGAAACAGCAGGCGACAAAAGTCTTCCTTCGAAAACTCACACAACCTTAAAGTAGTTTTTTCTTAGAGTCTATTCAGCTTTTGACTTTAAGTGCTATATTTATTTCTGGAACTCATAACCGAATGTTTGTAGGCTCACCATAGTGGTATATGTTGAAACGATAGTATATATGCCCATAAAAAACTTGTGATTATTGAATTTTAAAATTATAGTTTAGAAAATGTTATTTGCATTATAATAATCCTAATGTGATTCATGAATATTCTCATGTGTGAAGTAGTACAATATGTTGCTTTCATTTCATTGTTTAAGGTGGTACCTATTACTCCAGGGAGATAACTCTGTATTATCAGCTAAACGTTTTAATTACGTAACCTTGTGAAGAAATATAAAGCTTCAAAATGATCAAAATTAGTGTTTGTCAAACTGCTATATAACCAGTGTAATTTTTCTGACAAAACGGTTGGTTCAAAATTTTTGATTTTTTTTTACTTTTGTCAAAGGATTAAAGTAAATACGTTGACAAAATTTTATGAAAATTAAACAAGCCAAATTAATTTTAGAGAAAGTGTTGGGTACCACCTTAAATATAACTGTGGATTCATTTATTCCTTTTGGAACCAGTTTTCTTGGATTGAGAAACAATTGTATTTCATAGAAATTTGATTACACAGTTTTGTTGAAGACTGCATACAAGCCTATAAATGTGTGCATTTTTTCAATGAACATTAAAATTTGTGGAAATTGACGAAATATGTTTTTCAACGAATAGTAATGAATCCACAGTATAACTTTTCTATTAACCATTTTTCTTTTTATATGTATGTGTGCTCATTATCAAATGTTGATTTATTGAATTAAATATACACGAGTGTGTTTTCTTCCTCAACAATATAAATAGAATTTTATGCAATTATATGTTAACATGTGCTAATATGTTTATGCACCTGTGTGCGTTTGTGATTTCATATATGTATATAATATATAGATATATTTACCGTTTTGCTAGATTTTTGTTTCTGTTGGGTATGATATTTTTTTTAACTATTGACTGGAAATATTTATTTCATAGTTGAAATAAGCAGGTTACCATGACTACTGTAGTAGTTCTTTACCCTAAAAAGTTGGCAAATTTTTATGTTTCTCAGTTGTGAAGAATGAAAATAAGGGAGACAATTGCTGTAACAAACAAATATCATGTATGAATTAGAAAGTTTGAGGGAATATTACTAAATGAATCCATTCATGAATTCATGTAATATTTTAATGACAACTTTTATACATACAATAATTTGTAAACAGCATTCTCTTCGTAAGGTTAAATTCAAGTAGAACAATTTTTTATAATTTTTGTCGAAATTTTAATATCTAGATTTTCCCAATATGCTACATCAACATATTATCAATGGTTGTCATATATTTGCATGTTATGGAAACTTTAAAAATTATTAAGCATAAGGTGATAACAAACACTTGGACTAAAATTAATTTGGCCCGTTTAATTTTCATGAAATTTTGACAAAATATTTTCTTTGACCAGTTTACAAAAATTTCAAAATATCAAAAAAATTCAACAATTTTATTGGAAAAAATTTATTGGATACATATAGCAGTTTAACAAAGTATAATTTTGATCAATGAGTAGCTTAGTATTTCCTTCACAATAAAAAATGATTAAAATTATGCAGCTGATTTTATAGAGTTATCTCCCTGTAGTGTTATGTACCACCTTAAAATTTACCAACTACCTACCCGACCTTCTCGTCTAGCATTAATCAATTGTGAAGGATGTTAAACATCCCCTACTTTTAAACTAACTAACATGAGATGCAGTCAAATTTAATAAGATAATTTAGTCATTGACGTTATTTATTACAGACAATAGTGTGTCAGAGTATATCCTTTGAAAAAGGCGAATTGATTCAAATAAAATCTATTTAAATTGAATGTTATTTATTTTCTGCAAAAAATAGAGGACAAAATGTGTCAATTATAAAACTGACAATTGACCTTATATATAGGTTGTTGAACAATTTTTGAAATATGACAGACGTAACTGTATTCAGGTTTGTTTAAGAGAGCCTGGAATATAACAGTATTGTATCCTGATTCTAGTTATTTTCTCTGTTACATACTGTTTCTGGCAGTGAATAAATGATTTAGGGGAAGAAGGGTACATGTCAATTTAAGAATAACCCAACTATGTATAAACATCTTGATAATACTATATTTAAATATATATATCTGGAGTTTAATATACAAACTTCAATAATGCTAGGTAAAGGAAATCTATGTTATGTCTTCAAGTTTAACTTGCTCTCTGTCCTATGTATATTTAAAGGACCATGTGATGGCATAACTTGCATATATATGGCAATTCTACTTAAACTCAAATAATCACAACGAATAACTCTGTCTCAACTTAATTAAAAGGTAATTTGAAAATATTAAATTATATAATTCATCCTGGAAGTTACCTATAAACGGATTCATGAGATTGAAGCTGTAGATGTACCCAAGAATAAATCAGATATTTTCACATTGTCATTCCCAGTCTACAACAATAATGATAATGCAGGGGCAGATCCAGCCATTTAAAAATGGGGGGGGGGGGGGGGGGGTGCTCTCCACCCAGGACAAAGAGAAGTTCCAACAATATGTCCCCATTCAAATGCATTGATCGTTCAAAAAAAAGAGGGGGGGGGGGGTCCAACCCCCGGAACCCTCCCCTTAGATCTGCCACTGTAATGAATCCACAGAATCTGTGTAGTAACAGAATATGATATAAATTTCTGAAACCAGTCATGAAAGACCACCACCCCTGCCACCAAAATGTAAAGTTCTTGATCTCTCAGACAGTTTTTTATGAAATCTTTAAAATGATGCCCGACTGTGTGGATTGGTTTTCCATAAAAAGGATGTGTTTTGAATGTAAAGACCGGTTCTAATGTATGTGTCTAATGTGTTGAGTTGTGTTTTCCACATGATTTAATGTTTGTTTTCAATATTATTTTACAAACTGCCCTTGCACATGTATAACACCTATGTTTTTATAGCTATTTTCTATTGCATATCATTTTAAATTTTGTTAATTTCTGTTAAAATAAATTTACTCTGTTATAATGCTATAGAAATATAGACAAATGTTACACCTCAGTTCGTTTTGTGTTTTTTTTTATTACACCTAGCATCTTGGTTCACATGTATGGTAAAAGTCAATTGGTAAGCGCTGTTATTTTGCTTTTTTCTATTTTAAACAATTGAAATATGAACTTAAGTTTAGTGTATTTCATTGAGATTACCTAGACAATATAGAGTAAATTCAGAAATTTTGAGTGCATTTATTGATATAATTGTTGAACAAAAGGTAAACAATTGAGATCTTTATTGGAATTTCAGAAAATACTGCATGTGAAAAGTGCTTTTACATTAATAAATGCATGCACTAATTTCTGAGTTTACAGTTTTCCAACTCGTATATCAAAAACAAGCTGACAATAACATGGCAAAAATTAGAAATTACAGCAAAATTAAACAACATAATACACAACACCACATAAAAAGCTAAAGACTGATGCGTAATTGAATTGGTTAAGGACAAAGGGTCCACAAGACCAATAATGAAAAAATATGCAACAAAACAGAACACAAAAAACTTAAACATGAGCAACATAATCCATGGAACAACTAATTTTCAGAAAGGGAAGGAATTTAGGTGGCAAAGTGTTCTAAGCAGTTGACATTAGATACCCTGTAAAATATGGTCCAGGACACAGCCTCCATTGAAATATGTCTTCACGCAATGAGGTGACAGTCAATTTTTTCATGAGAATAATTTGAAACCATTTCTTGTGTAGAAATTTCTATTGGGAATCAATTTCCACAAAATTAACGTATGTATATTGATTTTTTATTGTTGCCCAGTCTGCAAAAAAAACTGCAGAATAGGAGACATAGGGATTTTAATCTGCCAGTGTTAATGCTTATGAAGAGATGCCTTAACAAATGTATGTAATATGTCAAAGAGGCAATAACCCGACCTAAGAACAGACCACAGCTGAATGTAAGAAAAGAAAATGTGGTATGATTGCCATTGAGACAATTCGCAACAAGAGACCAAAATAACACAGAGATAAACAACTATAGGTTGCCATATAGCCTTCAACAATGAGCAAAGCCCATACCGCATATTCAGCTAAAAAAGGCCCTGAAATGTAAAACAATTCAAACGAGAAAACATACAGCCTTATTTATGTAAAAATTAAACAAAAAACAACTGTGCAACACATAAACAAACAACAACCACTGAATTACAGGCTCCTGACCTGGGACAGACACATACATACATAATAATCCCTACCCTTACCTTACCTGGGTCAGTGGTATAACAGTACAGCATAAGAACAAACGTTAAAAAATGCTTAACTCATTAGATATACTAAATTTTATATAAGTCTATAAAGCTTACTAATGTTACCAAATTCCCACAATTCATAACCAGATACATATGGTAGAATTGGTTCTTACACTATAAAAAAGAAAATACGGTATGATGGCAACCAATGGGTCTTCAATGAAACAAGAAAATCTCGCACCCAGAGTTGGTCCACAGTTGGCCCCTAAATTGAATTGTGTACTAGTTCGGTGAAAATGGACGTCAAAATAAACTCAAAAACATATAAATGAACTAAAATTAAAACTAGAATGACTTATGTGTGCATGTCAGACTGGCAGGTTTAATCTGACCTTGACCATGCTTCCATACATCAATGGTAATTTGTATGTTTGGTCTTTTTGTTAAATACTGTAAGCAATTGATCAGTTGAATTTTGTTTGAATTTGAACAAGGTGAACCAACACCTGATGTGGTTATCGTGCGGTTGGGTAATAGTGGGTGGATACTTAAAGGTATTCACAGTTGTCTTTCACTATATAAAAGTAAAATAAAACGATAAAGACAACAACACCAGGACTGTGAAAGGAATCTTGCATTGACCTGATTTTTCATTGTTCAGTGTTAAGTTTTTCCAGCTTGGTCTTTTCATTGGATACTATTAGCAGTAAAATATTGAATGTACATTTTGTACTACAAATGTAACAAGCATTATGTGAGTATTGCATGGAAATACATAGTTCCCTATAGGTTGAAAATTCATTGTATTGGAACAAAATTCTAACTTGATCTATAACTTGTCATGATATAAACACTATAATAATAAATATTACGTTAATTTGACTACGCCCTTGTAGATTTCGAAAAAGAGAAGGCTTATGCCGCTACAAGGCAGCACTCTCACTCGCTAAGTGTAAAGGGATTAATATAAGTTGCAAAACTTGTATCCCAATCCACTATAAATAAATATGTTCAAACTAAACTAATAATAAATATCAAGTCAATATCTTCAAAGTCAATACATTTTGTATCTTCAACTTCGTACTTAATTTGGCTTTTTAAATATTTTTGGATTCGAGCGTCACTGATGAGTCTTTTGTAGACGAAACGCGCATCTGGCGTATATACAAAATTTAGTCCTGGTATTATGATGAGTTTATTCAATCATGATGAAAAAAAGTTTGAAACTGATTATTCAAGTGAGTTTTCCCGAGGACCTTATGCAAACATTATCAGACTAGAACCAAATTCAAACTGGATCTGTAAATTGTCATGATAAAAACTATATACCAATTTTCAAATCAATATCTTCAATCATGACAAAATTATTAAAGAGAATTTTCAAGTCAAAGGACCATAACTCTGCACAATCATCAGAAGGGAACAAAATTTGAACTTGATCTATAACTTGTCATGTTAAAACTATATACTAATTATCAAATCAATACCTCCAAGCATGATGAAAAAAGTGTGCTTTGCCATACTGATGGATGGACAGACAGACAGATGGACAGAGTGTAAACCTAAGGTTCTTTTCCACTACGTTGGTAGGGGACTAAAAACAATTATACAATTTCGCAGCAGAAACTGCTTAAGTAATTCGAACAAAGCAATACAATGAATCTCTTAGATATTTATTAGAGTGTCTCTACATGTAATAACAAAATTGAATAACAAAAATATGATAATAATAAAATAACATAAATAACAAAATATACAATTGTCACGAAGTATAAGTTGACTTTGATGTTCACAACAAATTATGTATCAACTCAAATATTTTTGTCAAATATATAAACCAATTTTTAGAGTGGTAAATTCTTTTCAGATTGTTGCAAGAGCATTATAAATATTGTCATTCATCACAACCAAATATTCTCAAACAAAATTGAAATTAATAATCTATCAATAGTAATATTAATTAAGATAGCATGATTTATTTGAGGAATGACTGTAATATTTTTTCTGTCTATGAAGAAATAACATAAAAAATTTGGTGCACACTGAATAATTCTAAATTCCATTTTAAACCGTAAAAAAACATGAAAAAACATTGATGACGTGATGGTCACATGACTGAATTATGTCTATGAGCTGATAACAAAATAACGTCAGCCAATCAGAAAAAGTGTTACATCCAAAATTAAATTATATAAAATTAACATAAGACACTTTGGACACCAATCAAAGAATATAATATTATATGGATAATATATACAAAAATAAAATTATACATATGATAGATCTGAAGAAAATTGTCAATAACTAACAGAAATATGGTTGATTTTATCATCACTTTATAATATACAATTACAATTTAAAGTATTTGGTTCATAAAACTTAATTTATTTTCCAAATTTTTGAAGGGCAAATATTTAGTTTTTAGAAATTTGATTTTTGCAATATATGAAATCTCATTTGGTATATCAATAAATCCCATTATATAAATCAAACTTAAAAATTAGTTTGTAACAAGTTAAAAACATAAATTAACATGATAAATGTGTCATGTTGCTTCAGAATAACAAAAGAAAACAAAATAAGATCTTAGTCAATAACATTATAATAACACAGTAACATTGCAATGTTTAATTCAGCAGAAAATATACATCCACAGAAGCAAGGCAACTAAATGTTCTTAATTTATCAATGGAATATATGTATGTTTTGCATGTAATGAAATAAAATGTAAGAGCCAGCTTTTGAGTTGAAAATCGTAAATTACCTTTCAAGCAATATAAGACATATACAATAGTTTTGTGGTAGGATTGTCAATTAGACAAACTATGCACCAGAGATAAAGTTCAGTGAAGATATTGAGATTGAAAGTTATACTTAAACCACAATTATATATTTTCAAAAACTTATCTCTGAATCTGAAATATTAACAAACCTGTATCTCTTAATTTCCTTACTTTCAATATTCATTAAGATAATTATGTTTGAAACTTCATACTAAGTGATATGTTACTAAGATGATGGTAGAGTTACAGCCATAGAGAATTGATGCTTTTTTTTTTTTTAAGTTTTACCTTAGATTTGAGATTCAAATAATTCAAGTTCTGCCTAGCCTTAGTTCAAATAATTATGACGTCTTGAAAGGCTATTATACTTTTTGCTTTGACGCCTTACATCGTAGCTGTAAGGCATCAAAGCAAAAAGAAAATGCTTTTCAAGACCTCATAACTATTTGAACTAGCCTAGCCTATGGTTCAGGTGAGTAAATAAAGTTTACAATGCATTCAGGATAATCCTATGTGACATTAACTTCATCTCATGAATATAATTTTAAATGGAGAAAAAAAATAAAAAAAATAGTCTATTATATATTTCAGACAATATTAATTCTAATTTATCAGTCTGTCATACTGTTACCATGATAACATTAAATGATAAATATCGATATTTATGGAAAACATTTTACTTCCTACAATAAAACAATATTTTAATCCCATAATCATGATTATATTGCTGAGATTAGGTAAAAACAGGAAGTCTTTTGGGGGATTAGTTTTCAAGAATTTTAAGTACTTCCTCAAGAGCTGTTTTTATAACTTGATATATATGTCATAGAGCAAAAACATTAAACCTCACATTTAGGAAAGTAAATAGCACCAAGTTTGTTTTTAAGAATAAGAAAACATCTCAACAATAAACTGAACAATTTTCATATCTTTAATCCCTAAAAAAGTAAAGCAGGAATATTAATGTCATAACATTTAAGAAATAATTCATGGAACCCATAGATTTTTTGGAAATTTACACATGGCCTAGGCCATGATTTTTACGAATTTTATCTTGATCGTTAGCCAGGAATAAAATTAGGGAATATCACAGCCCAGGCTATGTGTAAATTTCCAAAAAATCTATTATTAATATTATACGAATATTATATGAATTTCGATGGTTTACAAATGTTTTAGGTAACGGAAAATCTTCAACTCTAGCTTTTTCATTTGTATGACGCCAAGTTTTAAATTGACTCCAATGTGCCAAAAATATTAATGAAATTCAGGGAATTTTTTTTTATTTTAATTTGGTTGATTTCTCCAAGCTCTTGTACATTATTTTTTTTTATTATGCATCCCAATAAGAATAAAAGTTCTTAGGGTTTTTTTTAATAGCAATTTTTAACACAATAAATTCGGCAAAGCGATTGCTAATAGGTTCCAATACATGTGGATTTACGTGGGAGGTATGTTGTAACATCCATTATCATATATATATATCTGAGTCTGCGCTTAGTATAGATATATCGACAATTTTATCACGGTGTTGTTTACAAAGCGAAAGAAGCACGTCATATAAGAATACAATTTAGAAGTAATGATTTTCATTCATAGATGTGATTTTTTTAATTGTTACAGACTATTTGCACTCATGAATATAGCCTGAAATGATGTGTTAGTAAAGGTCCTCCCTGAACTGTAAGATATACCCTTGGACCTCAGAAAATTTTCACAGAAATGTCTCTGAAATGCACAACCTATGTAAGAAAATGTCATGGTTTATTACACACATGAACAGAACACTATTTAGTGAAATTCACAACCTTTCTTTAGAGAATACCAGTAACAAAAATTCAGAATCAATGGCAAGAAAATAGAAAACTAAAACAGTGTGGACAAAACCTTGGAATAATCTGCATTTTGAAGATACATATATGGAAAAAAAAATGAAAATAGTACTGCACAATGTAATACAAAACATCTATACTTCTAATGATTTGTAGGTTGTAGTACACCTATAATGTATGACAAAAACTTCTATATTGCATTTAAAAATAATGAGTCTATGTCATCCTCAGTTTGAACCAATGGAAGCAGGAGATATGCAGTTTAAAGTTAATTTTACCCTTTATGATATAATATAATCCTATCTGTAATTCCTATGGCAAAACTTATGAAATTCTAAAGCACTAAAATTGCTTTCACAAGTTCCATGCATATGGGAACCAGCTATTTCCTTTCACCAGTTCTGAGGGAACCAGCCATTTCCTATTCACCAGTTCCATGGCAACCAGCTATTCCCTGGAGATTGTTTATCCTCACTACTACCATGACTACAGTCCGTTGATTTCTCACTTAAATTGCTCAATTCAATATTTGTAATTTTATCTTGTCTTGATTTAATGATTCTTCCTCCGGTAAAACCTGTAAAATGTATCAAGAATTATTATGAATAAAGTAAGATATAGGAATTTTAGAAGGTTATAATATAAGTTTTGTTAAAAACAGTACAGTACTAGAATACTGTGGATTTGTTTATTTTCGAGGGTACCAATTCCTATCATAGATTAATGGAAAATTAAAAAATCTGCAAACAAGGCTACAAGCCTATATTAAATTGGCAATTTTTTTGACCATTTCAATGCATAGTTGATTTATCTAATGATAATGAAATCACAGTATATTCCCCTCATAGTTTTTCCAGTTTTGTTTGTTTAACCCTGTTGCTGTCTTACACCTTACATCTCCTTTTATCAACATATAATGTCAATCAGCAATTCATGGTGAGGATTTTTCAGAGTATATTAGGTCCGAGACTACAATTATCGTCCCTTGATTTTCGTTGTCCCTGAATGTAGTCCCTAGTGTGGACAGTGCCAATTTTTTTTATACTCCTTCCAAATGTATTTTTCCATGTTTTCTGCCTCAAATAGTAATATAAGTCAAGGGATGAAATGACACTGTCAAAAAAACTTGGTAATGAATTTTAAAATAAAGTAGTGATTTGGTCCACTTGAAAAAGGTTAAAAATTAGCAGAAGATTTCAAAGATTTAAAGACCCCCTTAACATGAACCTGTCCATTTTTGAGTTACAGCTGATGACGTTTTCTACGATTTTGATATAATTTGTCCCAAATGTAGTACAACACACTGTAAAAAAATTATTGAGAAAGCACAGGTGGGATTTTTTTAATTCCATTTATTGTCTAAAAGAAATGCACTACGAAATAATTGTGGTCTCTGACCAGATATATGTAGTTTTTGACAATTCAATACACCTTATCGCTAATCCCGGCTGACCAGGCCGTTTGAACTTTTGACGCATACAACAATCACTTTTCCATTGTGGCGTCAGATATTTTGTTTTATGACGTCAAAATTTTCCAGGAACCTGTGTGATATCCAGTAACGGCGGACAAATAGCGACAAGGTGTATTCAGTGTATTGACTATCTTATAGTATACAAGTTGTTTCTTAGCTCCAGCCACTAATCCTAAAGGACTAGCCACTACGTACTTACCTAGAGCTCCACCTCCAATAGCTCCTGCCACCCCGCCTATCTTAGCTCCAGCCACTAATCCTACAGGGCCAGCCATTATAGTACCAATCACAGCACCAGCTATTGGGAAAATAGCTGCCTTGTATTTTGAAGCCTATAAGTAGAAATACTACAAAGCTAGTAATTTATCTAAGCTTTGAGATCTTAAACAAGAGGCTCTCAAGAGCCTGAATCGCTCACCTTAATTCTTTTGGTTAAATCTCTCATCAATGATTATTTTGGCTTTTCAATTTATTTAAATGTTTTTTGGATCGTCCTATTTTCTTCAAAAGCCAAAAAAAATAATCATTTTCTCCTATATTTTAGCCATAGTAGCTATGTTTCTTGACATACAAGGAAATAAAATATAAAATTTATACTAAATACTCTGAAACTCATTTAGCCTAAGTTTGGCTGAAATTGATACAGCAGTTTCAAAGGAGAAGATTTTTTAAAGTAAGTCAACATGATGAACAAATTGCGAAAAAAGTCCTTAAAGGGCAATAACTCCTTAAGGGGTCAATTGACAATTTTTATCAAATTGACTTAATTGAAGATCTTACTTTGCTGAACATCATTGCTGTTTACAGTTTATTTCTATCTATAATTATATTCAAGATAATAAACAAAAACAGCAAAATTTCCTTAAAATTATCAATTCAGGGGCAGCAACCCAACAACAGGTTGTCTGATTCATCTAAAAATTTCAGGGCAGATAGATCTTGACCTGATAAACAATATAAGCCCGGTCAGATTTGCTCTAAATGCTTTGGTTTTTGAGTTATAAGCCAAAAACTGCATTTGACCCCTATGTTCTATTTTTAGCAATATACCATGTTTGTTGATAGATCATAACTTCGGATACAATTTACAAACTAGATACCCTAAGGAACATTCAGTTAAAGTTTGGAAGTATTTGGCACAGTAGTTTCAGAGGAGAAGAATTTTGTAAAAGATTACTAAGATTTACAAAAAATGGTTAAACATTTACTATAAAGGGCAATAACTCCTAAAGGGGTCAACTGACCATTTCCGTCATGTTGACTTATTTGTAAATCTTACTTTGCTGAACATTATTCCTGTTTACAGTTTATCTCTATCTATAATAATATTCAAGATAATAACCAAAAACAGCAAAATTTCCTTAAAATTACCAATTCAGGGGCAGCAACCCAACAACGGGTTGTCTGGTTCATCTAAAAATTTCAGGGCAGATAGATCTTTACCAGATAAACAATTTTACTCCTTGTCAGTAGTTTCAGAGGAGAAGATTCTTGAAATAGTTTACGACGACGGACGACAGACGACGCCAAGTGATGGCATAAGCTCACTTGTCCCTTCGGGACAGGTGAGCTAAAAAGTAGTTGGGCATTTTTTATTAAACAACTTCACCTGAATTTGAAATTTAAAATATACATGTATATTTGTTAGAAAAATTGGGATGATTAGGCGAAAAAATATATACATGTAGTTCTTTTTTTCTACAATTATAATGGATCATCCCTTTATACTCTCAAGGTTCATATCTACCCTTAGACATTTTTGGTTAGACTCATTTAAAATCAAGATAATACTGATACTTTTAGTAAAGCATTGTTAAATTGAGAAATTTATCCTATTTGTACAAAGTGTATGTAAAATATTTCAATAAAACGAAAAACATATTTTTTAATTTAAGTTTCTCATGTATAATTCAGAGTTTAGTATGATGTCCATCATCACTGTACTAGTATACATATTTTTGAAGGGGCCAGCTGAAGGACACCTATGGGTGTGGGAGTTTCTCGCTATATTGAAGACCCAATGGTGGCCTTCCGCTGTTGTCTTCACTATGGTTGGGTTGTTGTCGCTTTGACACATTCCCCATTTCCTTTCTCAATTTTATTTTGCTACCAAATTGTTTGAACCCCTACTTTATACCCTGTTTTTCTGCCAAACTTTAGAACATTTCAGAGACTGACTACACCTACTCTTTCAAGAATAAAACTTTACATTCTCATTTAAATGCAATAACAAAAAGTAAAAGTTTTTTCCAAGTTTTTTTCAAATTTTTAAGTAAAATAGTTTTGAACCTTATCTATCTCTGTTTGTAAATATGCAAGCTAAGCAATAATTTTACCCCGCCAAGTGATCGTGTCCCATCGTTTATACTTTGTTGAGCAGTTTCTAAGTTATCCTGGATGTTGTCAACTTTTTCCTGTTGTGACTGAAAACATAGATTAGGTACAATTAAGGTGGTACATAACATTACAGGGAGATAACTCTGTATAATCAGCTAAAAGTTTTAATCATGTTATATTGTTCAGGGAATATCAAGCTTCTCAATGATTAAAAATAGTGTTTGCAAAACAGCTATTAATCTTATGAAAACTTAACTAGCCAAATTAAATTTAGTGTTTGGTAGCACATTAAGGTTATTTGCTACTAAATTCAATATTTCAGAATTTAAAGCATTATGGGTAATTCCAATGTTCTAAACCCCATTATAAAATTATGTTGTAAGCATTGGTTGAATTTCCATTGTTTGGGATAGAGTTATCCAATCACAGTGTTTTCAAATTGCGTATGTTTTTAAAATGTGTATCAGATTCTAAAATGTTCAAAAGTTCAAAACAAAATTTTCATAAATGATAAAAATTATTTATTGATATAATTTTTTGTTCTTTTTTATTTTAAAATGGAATTTTGGTTTGGAAGGCACATTGTATTAATAATAAATGGATGATGGATATCAGAGCAACTTTTCACACTATAATGCATTATAATTCTCAATTACAATTGCCTGGGTGGTGGATACTGACAAAAACTGCCTTCCAACCCCCCTTGGGATAGTGTTATACAATCACAGTGTTTTCAAATTTGTGTATGTTTTTGAAATGTGTATCAGATTCTAAAATGTTCAAAAGTTCAAAACAAAATTTTCATAAATGATAATAATTATTTTTTTATATAATTTTTTTTTTGTCTGTTATCTTCAGAACACTGCTCATTTACAAGCCCTAAAAGAGCAATTTTTGAAGGCCTTGCGCAAATATACAAGAACTTTGCTCAATCAGTTTCTTTGCTGAATTAATGAGATGAAGCATTGAACTTCAATAAAAAAAATTAGCAAACCTGGGAAAAATCATTAAAGGTATGATTTGACATCTCAAAACTTGAGGATTTTTGTGGGATGGTAAAAAAATCATTTATACAAGTAAATTTTTGAGAAACATCTCAAAACTTGAGGATTTTTGTGGGATGGTAAAAAATTCATTTATACAAGTAAATTTTTAAGAAAATTAAGGGGAGACTATTTAAACATTATTCATTTACTTATATGTTTATATTTTTTTTATTTCTTCAAGTAAATAAAATTAACTTGTATAAGTACTAAAGTAGTACCCCTGACTGCATGACAGTACAAAAGTACTAAACACAAGCCAGATGATGTTTTGCTATCATAGGGGTCAAAGATCATATATAAAGTGAGTGACTTGACTACAATATATTATTAGTCTTTCAATTTTACATTGAGTAGATTGCTATTTGAAGTTGTACTTACATGAACTTCAGTAGAAAAATGATGAATCATCGTGTTTAACTCCATTAAATTCTAAAATTAAAAATGTTCATCTTTTTTAAAATTCTCTTTTGCTTAATAAGAACATGATAGTGAAGGAAATAAGATTTCTTGATTCAGAATGATTTGCTCATTATTGAAGGCCTTACAGGACCTTTAATGGGCTATATAAATAGTTGTTACTTTCTTGTGGAGAGTTGTCTCATCAACAATCATACCACGTCTTCTTATGATTATGATTAATGTATGTTTAATTTCACCAGGTATTATTTCAATTAAATGTAATTTAGGAGGACAAGAAGCACAAGTTATTCAAAGCTTATTCCAAAAAAAAGACATTTTCATTCCTTTTAGCTAATGGACTTCTAATATTTCTCTCTTTTCTTGATTTGAAATCAAGGAAAAATTATGTTCTATTGATATTAGATATCATGGTTTTGTCAAATTTGGCATTCAACATGTTAAAATTTATGAGGAAACTGTACTTTTTTGAACATTTTTTTTAAAATTTGTCGACTACCTGTACCCCCCAAAAACCCACTTATCACGATTTATACTGAGTCAACAGTAGACAATACTGTACTGTATAGATTTAGCTCATTGTAAAAGGCAATAAGTATCCTTTAGTGAAAATCTAATTACCTGCCTTTTATGTTTTTTGTTGTAAATTTTTTATGCTTTTTTTTTTTTTTTTTTTTAGTATAATATTTACTTGATGCAAATTTTCCCATGACTCCATTGCTTCTGTGTCTTCAATGATTTTAGGATTAATTTGTAACTGTTCAATCCCAAGTTCTACGGAGGCTTTCCTGGTAGGGTCATCTGTGTGTTTACCTGGCATGAGTGGATGACTGAGGTTTGCTGTCAATAAAAAAGATTGGAAAAGTTAATCTTGGGCCTTTTATTGGTTAATACAGTATTGGTTTTCTAGATTTCTAAATTAAAATATAGAACTAAGTTGTCTATGCTGTGTTTTGTTGTTTAGTCTTTTGTTTGTTTTGCCTTTTATTAACATAGTTTTACCAGCGTTTTTTTTTACTTATCAGTTTGATCATCTCTTTGGTATCTTTCGCCTTTCCTTAACACAATTCTTAAATTAAAAATTAAATACCATCTTCTTCATCATCATGTTCATGTTGTTGAGATTCTGGCTGAGTCTCTGCTTCTGTAGATTCTATTTCAGCAAATTCTTTGATGGATCTAATAGCTGTGTTTTTCATATCTTTAATTTTTTCGTCAAACTTGTGTAAATCACTGTCCTGAACCTGTCTGCGTGTTTTTTCTATTTCCTTGATATTGCTGACGATTTGTTGAACTGTACGGGTTGTGTTTATCTGTTCTTTGTTTAAGTTAGTCCAATCCTGAAGTCTGCTGTACTGTAAAGCAATAAAAAAAGTTATCACTAATTTTGTTGAGTTTGGTTGTAGTCCAGTCCTGTCTAATACAATGTACATGAAGTTTTCTGATCTGTAAAGCAGAAAAATGTAACAGAAGACATTATTTTGACATGTCAGGCTCAATATAACAATCAGAAGCTGTGGCATGATTGCCAAAGTAATAACTCTCCACAAAGACCAAATGAAGTGTAAATTAGCAACTATATGGCTTCCAATAATGAGTAAAATCCATTCCAATTGAATGTTATAAAAAAATTTAAACCAATGAAAAGGTAGTCATCCAAGTCCATTTACCTTTTCAATATTAAGCCTGTGTTTATGTAACCTGTCCAAGTCCATTTCAATCACTTTAAGAAACTTCTGTATGGACGGTTCCAACCTTTGAATAGGAAACTTTGGGATCTCAGTATCTCTGCTTGTCCAGCTAGTGTTCTTCTCAAAACTTCCCATGTTGGTAATATTCATAAAACTGAAATAACATACATGTAACATTAAAAAACATATATATACATGTATTGGGTAATTTTGTATTTCTCTTCTAAAGCAGAAAACATGAGAATAATATAGTGGATTCATTTATGATCAGAATACCAATTTTCTGTCATCATGGTCATTGAGAAATAAATTGCTTGACTAAGCGCAGCTGGATATGACCGCAAAAGTCCAACCTTGAACAGTTAGGACAAAAAAAGGACACAATATTCGTGCTTGATACAGGTCTGAATTTGGATTGTTTGACACATAAAAGGTATCTTTTACAGAATAACTGTAGTCATAAAACTTAGAAATGGTTATATGATTTGAATTTATACTAAAATGTTTGCCTTTGTGCAATACACTATTGTTGCAAATAGCCCTTCCCTCCCAATAATAAAAAAATACCCCCTTTTTTTTACTTTGTGCAATATGCTGTTGCAAATTGACCTCCTCTAAAAAAAATTGTAACCCCCTTTTTTTTTGGTAAAAAATTAAATATGAAGAAATTTTCTTTTAAATTTCTGAAATCTTAAAAATGTTTAATGAGAAAAAAAGTTATTATCTGGAAAGTTTATTTGGGCCTCTCCTATCCCCCCCTCATAAATTATAATTGTATAATTTGTATCCTGTTTCATTTTATTCATTATTTGCCATTTGAGTCTTTATTTATTCAATCATTAGTTTGTTTTCTAATTTAAAATTATACTCATAAAACTTTACTGTTTTAGAAATTACTTGACAGATGACAGAGTATAATAATACAAGAAAAATGAAGTTATTGAAGGTAAAACCTACTTTTCTTTTGAAAAATGTAAACAGGAAGTGTCGCAATGATTTTATTTTACAGTACAAGTTCGGAGAAGATACGTCACGAATCCTGACAAAAAAACGGTGAAAATAAATTTGGACAATTTAGCAACACAAATATCTTGAAGTATATATAAACTTCTTATCACTGGCAGGATATCAAGTTAAACTATAGATTTTACACAGATTTGAAAATCAACTTTTTTTATAAATATTTTTAACCATTTTTCGTAAATCTTAGTAATCTTTTACAAAAATCTTCTCCTCTGCAACTACTAGGCCAAATTAAAACAAACTTGGCCACAATCATCATTGGGGTATCTTGTTTAAAAAATGTGTGGCGTGACCCGGCCAACCAACCAAGATGGCCGCCATGGCTTAAAATAGATCATAGGGGTAAAATGCAGTTTTAAGCTTATAACTCAAAAACCAAAATATTTAGAGCAAATCTGACATGGAGTAAAATTGTTTATCAGGTCAAGATCTATCTGCCATGAAATTTTCAGATGGATCGGACAACCTGCTGTTAGGTTGCTGCCCCTGAATTAGTCATTTTAAGGAAATTTCACCGTTTTTTGTTATTATCTTGAATATTATTATAGATAGAGATAAACTGTAAACAGCAACAATGTACAGCAAAGTAAGACCTTAAAATAAGTCGACATGACCAAAATGGTCAATTGACTCCATAAAGAGTTATTGTCCTTTATAGACAATTTTTAACAATTTTCATAAAATTTGTAAATTTTAACTAACATTTCGACTGAAACTTTTAGGCCAAGTTCAATATAGATAGAAATAATTGTAAGCAGCAAGAATGTTCAGTAAAGTAAGATGTACAAACACATCACCATCACCAAAACACAATTTTGTCATGAATTCAAATGCGTCCTTTGTTTAATATTCACAAAGACCAAGGTGAGCGACACAGGCTCTTTGGAGCCTCTAGTTTATTCTCTAATAATCACACCAATGAACAGTTTTATTCAGTGCCGGCCAAATAGCAGATTTGCTATTTAGCCGGTGCTGGTCAAATAGCCACTGCCTATCTATAAACAAAGATATCGTCATTTAATCATTTCCAGTGGTAAATATATATATATATATATTACACGTTAAAAGTATGTTGGTCTAAGATATATTCGTAATAAAATGGAATAGAATGATTGATCATAATGGGTAGATATGCATGATGAAAGTACATTGAAGTTGAATAAAACTGCGAACTGGATATAAATTCGCCTCAAAGTCTTTTAGTTTTATTAAAAAGTATCCCAGCGGTTTAGTATTAGAACTGTTAAAAAAATCGCCTGAGTATTAGAAAAGAAGTATGGTTTTAAATAATTCGTGTATGAAAAAGCACATATTTTAGGATTTCGTGTTTAGATTATATACCGTTATGTTTTGGATTTTACTTATTAAATTTGCATATGATTCATCATATAATTATGTTAACACATGTAGCAAAGATTATATTTCAGTGTAGATTGAAAAGGAGAGAATAAAAATCTACACACGAAGATTGAAAAAAAAAAAAACTATTATAACCGTTTATATCAGCGGTATATACACCATATTTCACGGTTGTTCTTTTATTTCGAATTCTTTATTACATAAATCATGCCGTTAGACCTTTTGTTTGAATTTTTCATATCATGGCCTTTTATAGCGGTATGGGTTTTGCCGTCATTGTCAAAGGCTATACGATGGCACACAGCTTCTCACGGCTTCAATTTGCTGTATGTCAATAATATTGTTAGTACAATTAAATTCCTATTTTTGATTTGTCTCCTTCAAACTATTGTATATAATCCGTAGTAATGAGAAGGGCAATAAGGCCCTTAATTATTTGGCCCAATAGTTACCGCAATTTTAAAAGTTTTCATACATATGCTTAAATGACAGAAAACTTGACTAAATTACATGGCATTCAGGAAATCAAAACAAATTTGACTTTGAACACGTTACCATGACAACAAATCATGACTTAATTTGCATTTTTTGTAAATTTTCGTGATTTTCCTTGTTTTTCATCCAATTTAAGTATATTTTAGATTGAAAAAGTATGTTCGTACCCAAGAAACAACTTTATATTTGGTGATATTATGTCAATAGATATAATGACTAGATATAATAAAGCTTACCTGTTAAATTATTTTGTTGTTTCTCGGCTCAGGGTGCACGATGTCTGCAGAGCAAAAAGTAAAATAGCAAAAAAAATGAGCTCCGTGATAAATCGAAAACTGAAAAAACGGCTTAATAAATGGCAAAATTAAAAGCTCAAACACATCATACAAATTAAAAACAGCAGTTATACTCCCGACTTAGTACAGTCTTTTACTTGGGTAGAAAAGGTAAGATTAAACTTGTTTTAAAGGTAGCTTAACTTGTCACTTGTATGTCAGTCGAGTAAAAGCCATTTCATCAAGTTGTTCATAAAGATAGTGAGCTCGAGATTAAACAGATAACCGTCTTTTGGGGACGAGTTACACTTTTGCTGCGTCATGCAGATATACACTTTTTTCCAGCCAGATGAAGAACACGTGGACAATGCCAAAGGAATTTTGCCGATGATATTTTTTTTCTAATATTGTTTTGCCGAGAAAGGAAAAACAAATTCAATAACAAATTATCAATCGACACATATGACTTAGATGGGTCACTGTATCAATTCAAATGTATGTCTTGTATCTGGTCGAAATAGGCTAACAGGTTACAAACGTCCGTATATTCTTGTAAACATACACTTTGTTTCGTAGCAGGGTTTGTAAATTAAAGTGAACGTTTTCCCCGATGTTATTTTTAAGGTCACCAGTTAGCATTGGTACCGGGATAAAGACATGACGTATTAGGTATATACGACAGATTCAAAAGACATGCATTTCCGATTGCAATATTAAAACGATTGATTGGCTATCATGTATATAGCTGATTGGAACATGTCGCAGTTAGTGTTATCGTGACAAATACTGACAACCATAACGCCATGTATCCTCTCCAATATGATTTCGAAATTACTGATCTTTTTTTTATAAGACTTCAAAATACATTTATTGAAAATCACCTGAATATAATTTACCTTGTATAAACCAGGGAAGAATACACAAGGGGCCCTGTGTTTACAATGATCCAACGTCCAGGGATAAACGGTGGACTCTATCATAAAATAAAATCTATTATATATTTTTTCCATACATAAGTTAAACATTCATATTAATTACATGCACAGATTGAGTTTGCGTATAAAATATTCATAATATTCTACAGTAATACAGAAATTATAGATCTTGACGTGAAACTAGACTTTTGAAATTTATAGAATGCCATGGTGATGTCACTAAAACACTCAAAATTCAAAACGAACTGATTTTAAGATATTATTTCTATTAATTAGATATAAGTGCCAATGAAATAACTATCCATCCAAGTCTATGTTGGTTTTTTTTTAAATTACAGAGACAATGAATGTTGACCCTAACATGTATGAACAGTTTTATGCCCATCAGCCGTAATTTTATAAAGATCCATTCATACTATTTATTTACTTCAGCTTCAATGCTAAGTCTTGCGTAGAAGAAACGGGCATCTGACGTATAAAACATGCTAAGTCTGGAATCTATATGACGAGTTTATTATTTATTGACAACACACTTTACATGACAACATACTATTAATACGTAAACAATAAAGACAAAATACATCGGCGTTACAATTCAATCTAGCCTACATATACGACTAAATGGCACACTACAGTAGTCACATAACCAACGCATATAATAAGAGGGGGCAATACCTTTTTATATTAACCTGTGTTGGCCCTTTTCAAGGTGTTCTTAACTGTTATCTGAGACAAATTAAAGCTGTTAACTGCTATGAGCATTTTTACATTTTTGTTAACTGTTTTTACCAAAATCGAGGTGTTGTTAACATGTTAACGGACCCCCTATTGCCCCCTCATAATAATACATTGAACAGTACTAGTACGTACACTTGCTTTTCTTTGTAGAAATAGCAAAAACTGTTCAACGCCAGTAAAGGAAAATCGTTATTGAGTATATATACAAAACAGAAAAAGATGCAAAAAGGGTCGCTATACTTGTAACTTGCCGACTTAGAAGAAGGTATCAAAGGGATTTACAAAAAAGGTTAAAAAGAAAATTGGTAAAAAGTGCAGAATATACATGTACATGTACTTCAGTGACTGTGTTAATGTTTTATGAAAAGGTGACGATCACATTAAAAGCATAATAATGCACGTGTTACATTCGAATCGTCTGTTCTCGTTTAATCAGAACCATTGCGACCAAACAACATGTTCACTTTACGTAATAGCTGCGTTGGATAGAAATAGACCTTTTGCTAATTCTAGATATACAAGTTAGATCAATCTTTTTACAGACCAATCTACTCTTCCGGACACATGAGTCTATATATAACGTATACATATTTGTTTGTTTGTGATAGTTCGATTAAACTATAAAACGGTCAAAAATAAAAAGCATAAAAACTATTTATATATTTATACTGTACATAAAAGACAGAAAAAATGAAACATCGTGTAACTTTATATTTTTTAATTACTTCTTATATGGTCAAATGATATATTGATTCCTATTAAAATCAACACTTTGTTTACAAGAGATTTGTTTTCGATAAAGATAGATATTATTCATACCCACATTATGAAACTTTTTAAAATATATTGCAGTATGTGTCATTCACATTTCTGAGAAATCTATTCGAAAACTTATTGACCAATCGGCATTGATTGAATTTTGAATTATTCCGTTCGATACTTTTATACAGCTAATAATTCAACACCAATCATAATACTGCTATAACGACGACAACAAAGAAGCAGATCAGCTATTTCATGTTCGGGATATGATGTTTTAAAGCCAACAAATATCCTTAATAAGCCTAACGACTGAAGCAAGATATTATCCGTATCCCTGGGTCGTCCCTCATGCGAATTTTGGGTAATAAATAAGAAAGTTAATCAGACAAAAAGTATTTTACAGTTTTGTTTAATATGACTTATCTTTGCTATTATTTCAACTTTAAATAATTAAAACTATTTTCGCAATAATTTTTCATCTTCTTTTTTTTGTTGATAATGTACAATAAAGACACACTATTATTTTTACTTCCATTCTGAATCAAATGGTTACCCAGGAAATTAAGCATTTGCAAAAGAGAAGCGAAAGATTCCAGCGAGACATTCACACTCTTAATTCGAAAATGAGCTGAAGACACCATGATTAAATGTATGTGAAGTTAGCAGCCGGTTCGTTATTCGTTATTCGATATTCAATATCCAATCGGCTGCTAGCAGCCGGTTTGATATTCAAAATTTCGTGAAAAAATTAAAAGAAAATCAAATACTAGATAACATAAAAAGCATGATTTTCATATTTAAAAAGACTGATAAGATACGTAGGAAATCGTTAAATGACCTTTTCAAGCTGTCGTAATTTCTCGTCGTAATTTCTCGTTGTCCTCGAATATAAACCCTTTTCCATGTTACATATTTGTCTTTATGTAATATAGAGTTTTGTCAATAAAACGACTTCAAAGATGTACTTTTGTGTATAAGATTTCTTAAGACAAAAAGAAAAACCCATAACTCAAGAAATATTTATAACTATAGATAGAAATATATATGGAAAGCCAAAAAAACAAAAACAAATCATTCGAAAAATGTAAAATTTTTTGAACAAAGGGCACAGGGTAATGTTGAGAGCCCCCTGATCTCTCAATCTTTCTAATATTTGACAGACATTTAGTCAATAGGTAGATACAAACGTGACTAAAAGGAATTTGGGTACACTTCCTGTCTTCTATGTTTACGGAGCGCCCAAAGTGCCAGTTGGATATTCAAAATATATAGCGAAAACCTGCCCGAGACCGCTTAAATGAGGTAGAGACCCCCCGGGTCTTTCAATGGCCATAAAATTCAACCAAATCATTGACTCTGTATATATCAAGGTTGTATTAGATAGATTGACCAGAATAGCGTCATCTTCCATATCTACGGAGTGCTAAGATTGTCACTTTTCAGTCGAAAAATGTCAAAATTTTAGGACAAAGGGCACAGGGTAATGTTGAGAGCCCCCTGATCTCTCAATCTTTCTAATATTTGACAGACATTTAGTCAATAGGTAGATACAAACGTGACTAAAAGGAATTTGGGTACACTTCCTGTCTTCTATGTTTACGGAGCGCCCAAAGTGCCAGTTGGATATTCAAAATATATAGCGAAAACCTGCCCGAGACTGCTTAAATGAGGTAGAGACCCCCCGGGTCTTTCAATGGCCATAAAATTCAACCAAATCATTGACTCTGTATATATCAAGGTTGTATTAGATAGATTGACCAGAATAGCGTCATCTTCCATATCTACGGAGTGCTAAGATTTGTCACTTTTCAGTCGAAAAATGTCAAAATTTTAGGACAAAGGGCACAGGGTAATGTTGAGAGCCCCCTGATCTCTCAATCTTTCTAATATTTGACAGACATTTAGTCAATAGGTAGATACAAACGTGACTAAAAGGAATTTGGGTACACTTCCTGTCTTCTATGTTTACGGAGCGCCCAAAGTGCCAGTTGGATATTCAAAATATATAGCGAAAACCTGCCCGAGACCGCTTAAATGAGGTAGAGACCCCCCGGGTCTTTCAATGGCCATAAAATTCAACCAAATCATTGACTCTGTATATATCAAGGTTGTATTAGATAGATTGACCAGAATAGCGTCATCTTCCATATCTACGGAGTGCTAAGATTGTCACTTTTCAGTCGAAAAATGTCAAAATTTTAGGACAAAGGGCACAGGGTAATGTTGAGAGCCCCCTGATCTCTCAATCTTTCTAATATTTGACAGACATTTAGTCAATAGGTAGATACAAACGTGACTAAAAGGAATTTGGGTACACTTCCTGTCTTCTATGTTTACGGAGCGCCCAAAGTGCCAGTTGGATATTCAAAATATATAGCGAAAACCTGCCCGAGACCGCTTAAATGAGGTAGAGACCCCCCGGGTCTTTCAATGGCCATAAAATTCAACCAAATCATTGACTCTGTATATATCAAGGTTGTATTAGATAGATTGACCAGAATAGCGTCATCTTCCATATCTACGGAGTGCTAAGATTGTCACTTTTCAGTCGAAAAATGTCAAAATTTTAGGACAAAGGGCACAGGGTAATGTTGAGAGCCCCCTGATCTCTCAATCTTTCTAATATTTGACAGACATTTAGTCAATAGGTAGATACAAACGTGACTAAAAGGAATTTGGGTACACTTCCTGTCTTCTATGTTTACGGAGCGCCCAAAGTGCCAGTTGGATATTCAAAATATATAGCGAAAACCTGCCCGAGACCGCTTAAATGAGGTAGAGACCCCCCGGGTCTTTCAATGGCCATAAAATTCAACCAAATCATTGACTCTGTATATATCAAGGTTGTATTAGATAGATTGACCAGAATAGCGTCATCTTCCATATCTACGGAGTGCTAAGATTGTCACTTTTCAGTCGAAAAATGTCAAAATTTTAGGACAAAGGGCACAGGGTAATGTTGAGAGCCCCCTGATCTCTCAATCTTTCTAATATTTGACAGACATTTAGTCAATAGGTAGATACAAACGTGACTAAAAGGAATTTGGGTACACTTCCTGTCTTCTATGTTTACGGAGCGCCCAAAGTGCCAGTTGGATATTCAAAATATATAGCGAAAACCTGCCCGAGACTGCTTAAATGAGGTAGAGACCCCCCGGGTCTTTCAATGGCCATAAAATTCAACCAAATCATTGACTCTGTATATATCAAGGTTGTATTAGATAGATTGACCAGAATAGCGTCATCTTCCATATCTACGGAGTGCTAAGATTTGTCACTTTTCAGTCGAAAAATGTCAAAATTTTAGGACAAAGGGCACAGGGTAATGTTGAGAGCCCCCTGATCTCTCAATCTTTCTAATATTTGACAGACATTTAGTCAATAGGTAGATACAAACGTGACTAAAAGGAATTTGGGTACACTTCCTGTCTTCTATGTTTACGGAGCGCCCAAAGTGCCAGTTGGATATTCAAAATATATAGCGAAAACCTGCCCGAGACCGCTTAAATGAGGTAGAGACCCCCCGGGTCTTTCAATGGCCATAAAATTCAACCAAATCATTGACTCTGTATATATCAAGGTTGTATTAGATAGATTGACCAGAATAGCGTCATCTTCCATATCTACGGAGTGCTAAGATTGTCACTTTTCAGTCGAAAAATGTCAAAATTTTAGGACAAAGGGCACAGGGTAATGTTGAGAGCCCCCTGATCTCTCAATCTTTCTAATATTTGACAGACATTTAGTCAATAGGTAGATACAAACGTGACTAAAAGGAATTTGGGTACACTTCCTGTCTTCTATGTTTACGGAGCGCCCAAAGTGCCAGTTGGATATTCAAAATATATAGCGAAAACCTGCCCGAGACCGCTTAAATGAGGTAGAGACCCCCCGGGTCTTTCAATGGCCATAAAATTCAACCAAATCATTGACTCTGTATATATCAAGGTTGTATTAGATAGATTGACCAGAATAGCGTCATCTTCCATATCTACGGAGTGCTAAGATTGTCACTTTTCAGTCGAAAAATGTCAAAATTTTAGGACAAAGGGCACAGGGTAATGTTGAGAGCCCCCTGATCTCTCAATCTTTCTAATATTTGACAGACATTTAGTCAATAGGTAGATACAAACGTGACTAAAAGGAATTTGGGTACACTTCCTGTCTTCTATGTTTACGGAGCGCCCAAAGTGCCAGTTGGATATTCAAAATATATAGCGAAAACCTGCCCGAGACTGCTTAAATGAGGTAGAGACCCCCCGGGTCTTTCAATGGCCATAAAATTCAACCAAATCATTGACTCTGTATATATCAAGGTTGTATTAGATAGATTGACCAGAATAGCGTCATCTTCCATATCTACGGAGTGCTAAGATTTGTCACTTTTCAGTCGAAAAATGTCAAAATTTTAGGACAAAGGGCACAGGGTAATGTTGAGAGCCCCCTGATCTCTCAATCTTTCTAATATTTGACAGACATTTAGTCAATAGGTAGATACAAACGTGACTAAAAGGAATTTGGGTACACTTCCTGTCTTCTATGTTTACGGAGCGCCCAAAGTGCCAGTTGGATATTCAAAATATATAGCGAAAACCTGCCCGAGACCGCTTAAATGAGGTAGAGACCCCCCGGGTCTTTCAATGGCCATAAAATTCAACCAAATCATTGACTCTGTATATATCAAGGTTGTATTAGATAGATTGACCAGAATAGTGTCATCTTCCATATCTACGGAGTGCTAAGATTGTCACTTTTCAGTCGAAAAATGTCAAAATTTTAGGACAAAGGGCACAGGGTAATGTTGAGAGCCCCCTGATCTCTCAATCTTTCTAATATTTGACAGACATTTAGTCAATAGGTAGATACAAACGTGACTAAAGGAATTTTGGTACACTTCCTGTCTATTATGTTTGCGGAGCGCCAAAAGTGCCAGTTGGATATTCAAAATATATAGTGAAAACCTACCTAAGACCGTTTAAATGAGGGTGAGACTCCCCTGGTCTTTCAATGTCCATAAAATTGAATAAAATCATAGACTCTGTATATATAAAGGTTGTATTAGAAGGATTTCCCAAAATATTGTCACATTCGAATCTATGGAGGGCTTATGTTGTCACTTTTCAGCTAAAAATTCTCAAAATTTTAGGACAAAGGACACAGGGCTATGGCGTTAGCCCCTGATCTCTCAATCTGCCTAATATTAAGCAGACATATAGTTAATAGGTAGGCAAAAATTATAACCTTATGTTTGAAGGGGGCAAATGTGCCCAATTGGGATTGTGAGAGATTAAACAAAGATGCCCACCGTCTTGGCAAAGAGAGAGACAAATTGAGCTCTGGATATTGTGAGCTTTGGGATGAAAAACACCAGGCGCACCGGCTATGATTACCACAAATTTTATACTTTTTGAAAACCCATTGAATTGGGGATACTAGTAGTTGTTTTGGGTGACCTAAAATGATTTTATTTTGGATTGTTAGGATAAAGACATGGATCCAATAGCTTAAAATAGCTGGAATTAGTTGTTGAAAACGTTAATGCCCTGAGAGGTATTGCCAAAATGAACCACCTCCGATGGTACTCCCAGATGAGGAAGGATCAGTTGGTTCAGTTGATCGAAACGAAGATCAACATTATTTGAGCTTTGTCCCAACCCTATACGAGGAAGGATATTATCACCCAGGCCAAAAAGGATGAGTTGATAGGGGTTAGCAGGATGTCGAAAGATCAACTACTGGAGAAGTTACAGGAAAATTCAGAGAAGATAGGAAAGCCATTGGGGATAAAATTGAGGTACATCCACCATTTGTCCACTGAAGAAGGTATTTTTAAAACTACTGGAAAAATGACCCCATTATTGACATGGATGTGACGACCTACCTTGAGGTCTCTCGGATGTCAAGGGTGGAACTTATAGACGATTGTGCATTGAAAGGATAAAAAGGATCAAAAAGTCAATGTAATGCTGCACAGTGAAAATTAACCAAACAGGTAAGATGGATGATGAGAACGTGGGATACTTTCACTTGGGAAACCAAATTTTCACCTTAACCACGGACTTGCTTGAAACCTAGGCCTTGAAGAGATGGATGAAAAGATCGGAGAAAAGATTGCACAGTGGACCCATAGCACCACCTACAGACATCATCCTCGGACCTCGGGCACAGCAGTACTTGCAGATCAGTAACAATCCTTCCGCCGACCACACCTGAAACCGATGGTATCTTCATCGGAAGCTAACCAGCATGCAGTTACTTCTGACGGCGATGATATTTTCGTGGATGGTTTAAGGTACAAAGGAACCCTTGACCTCTGGGAACTCATGGTGAAAAAGAAACCAGAATCATTCGAGCCCGAAGTTTTTAAGACCTTGTAGACTATGCAGAGATCCTGAACAGTTCCGGTGCCATGTATCAAGGCAGTTAAACCTCTCGAGAACCCAAAGGCAATAAAGAAGATTGTGTCGCACATCTAAAGCAAGATGAGCAATGTAGCGGACTTCAAACCTTATTTCTACCCTCCGACTTTGACCAGCTCCTCTATCGCTTGGATCTGTGCAACGCTGCCTACAGTGCTGGAAACAATGGTGTGCGCAATGCAATTGTAGCGATCCTCGATGCCATGAAGAAAGGTGAACACATCAGTATCAAGGAATATAAGCAACTCCATCGTAATATCATGAGTTAAGAAAGGTTTTGCTCGAAAGTATGCATACGGTGGTAGAAGTTTGTTTAACACTATCTGCGTTTTCTATCGCTGGTCGCATGTTCACCTCCTTTGCTGCCAAGACCTTGGAAAGTAAGGCTATGAGCGCTGCCACCAATGCAGCAATGATAGGAGTTAAAAAGGTGGTAGCCAAAGTCGTCGACCATGTCGTTGACAAAGTGACCCGCCCTCGAAAACCCAGTGTCCAACGCAGCAAACCCAATCAACAGCTGAGTATTAAACGCAGTTAGCCCCACAGCCAAACCCAGTAAAGCAATCTCATCTCTGGTCGTGGCATCGCTATCAACCACAACTTCCTCCAACGTTATAAATAAATACATTATGTCTGACATCCTTACAATCACAGAAGTGTTGACCTTCGATGAAAGTCTTCAAAAATATAAATACCAAGTTCACGTATTCGAACCTTGAGCCGGCGCCCAACTAACCAACTCTGGAGCGGAGACCCGAATCAACATCGAAACGCAGGACCTGTTCCTCCACCAAACCGAACGTTATCTCTTGGTAGGAGGGCGACTTCAAAAGAACGATGGCACTCCATATGCAGACGTTGATCTCATTCACAATGGTATCATGTTTCTCTTCAAAACTATCTGTTATTGACTCTCCGGCCAGCAAATTGAACACATTAACGACCCCGGCATCGCCACCACTATGCTGGGAATGTTAACCTACCCCGAAGACTTCTCAAAATCGCAGGGTCCCAACTGTGGCATAAGAATTCTTCCACTGATGCCGAGGCTGAGAACACTGGATTTGCAGCCTGCAATGGATTCATTATCACCAAGACCACCAACAAAGGATCATACTCGTTTGCCATCCCCCTGAAACATATTTTGGGATGATTACATGTCATTCTTAGGGCAGCCGCCGTCAATAACGTGGCAAAAATAATCCTGATCTAAATCTCTTGGTTCGTCCCTCACGTCACTCCTGCAGACGAAAACAAGATGCAACTGTACAAACCCATCCAGAATAAATCCAAGATCCACTGTGGATTTTGCATGAGACACCTGAAACCGATGGTATCTTCAGCGGAAGCTAACCAGCATGCAGTTACTTCTGACGGCGATGATATTTTCGTGGATGGTGTAAGGTACAAAGGAACCCTTGACCTCTGGGAACTCATGGTGAAAAAGAAACCAGAATCGTTCGAGCCCGAAGTTTTTAAGACCTTGTAGACTATGCAGAGATCCTGAACAGTTCCGGTGCCATGTATCAAGGCAGTTAAACCTCTCGAGAACCCAAAGGCAATAAAGAAGATTGTTTCGCACATCAAAAGCAAGATGAGCAATGTAGCGGACTTCAAACCTTATTTCTACCCTCCGACTTTGACCAGCTCCTCTATCGCTTGGATCTGTGCAACGCTGCCTACAGTGCTGGAAACAATGGTGTGCGCAATGCAATTGTAGCGATCCTCGATGCCATGAAGAAAGGTGAACACATCAGTAGCAAGGAATATAAGCAACTCCATCGTAATATCATGAGTTAAGAAAGGTTTTGCTCGAAAGTATGCATACGGTGGTAGAAGTTTGTTTAACACTATCTGCGTTTTCTATCGCTGGTCGCATGTTCACCTCCTTTGCTGCCAAGACCTTGGAAAGTAAGGCTATGAGCGCTGCCACCAATGCAGCAATGATAAATGATAGGAGTTAAAAAGGTGGTAGCCAAAGTCGTCGACCATGTCGTTGACAAAGTGACCCGCCCTCGAAAACCCAGTGTCCAACGCAGCAAACCCAATCAACAGCTGAGTATTAAACGCAGTTAGCCCCACAGCCAAACCCAGTAAAGCAATCTCATCTCTGGTCGTGGCATCGCTATCATCCACAACTTCCTCCAACGTTATAAATAAATACATTATGTCTGACATCCTTACAATCACAGAAGTGTTGACCTTCGATGAAAGTCTTCAAAAATATAAATACCAAGTTCACGTATTCGAACCTTGAGCCGGCGCCCAACTAACCAACTCTGGAGCGGAGACCCGAATCAACATCGAAACGCAGGACCTGTTCCTCCACCAAACCGAGCGTTATCTCTTGGTAGGAGGGCGACTTCAAAAGCACGATGGCACTCCATATGCAGACGTTGATCTCATTCACAATGGTATCATGTTTCTCTTCAAAACTATCTGTTATCGACTCTCCGGCCAGCAAATTGAACACATTAACGACCCCGGCATCGCCACCACTATGCTGGGAATGTTAACCTACCCCGAAGACTTCTCAAAACCGCAGGGTCCCAACTGTGGCATAAGGATTCTTCCACTGATGCCGAGGCTGAGAACACTGGATTTGCAGCCTGCAATGGATTCATTATCACCAAGACCACCAACAAAGGATCATACTCGTTTGCCATCCCCCTGAAACATATTTTGGGATGATTACATGTCATTCTTAGGACAGCCGCCGTCAATAACGTGGCAAAAATAATCCTGATCTAAATCTCTTGGTTCCTCCCTCACGTCACTCCTGCAGACGAAAACAAGATGCAACTGTACAAACCCATCCAGAATAATCCAAGATCCACTGTGGATTTTGCATGAGACATTGCGATTTCATAGCCGTTCCCCAAGTCTCACAGTTTAAGTGCTGCCTAGCTGCCAATAGTGGTCGCGAAAAGCCTAGATATATCACCATTGCCTTCCAAACCGACAGAGATAATGACAAAATCCATAATGCTTCCGTGTTCGATCACTGCTCAGTCGTCCACTTTAATGCCGGTTTCTCACAAAACAAGGTTGCCATAGTGTTCAAGAAGGCTGTAGACTTCAGAAAGAAATTCTACAACATTGACACCCTCCTCAGTAACGGTGGCGTCAACCCCTCTGGTTTCAATGACTTATAGCCGCTGTTTATCATCGATGTTAGTCATCAGTCCGAGTGGACATCCCGATTCGAGCGGAATTCGAGCGTTATGTTCCCGCCAACACCGAAGAATTTCCACTTGCAATGTCCTTCAGTTCGAATCGAACGGTCAGAAGTTGAACGTCGTGTTTTAATTAATAAATGGCCACCATACTGTTGCAACAAATCGTCAACAACACAGACCCAAAACAAGGGTTTTCCATTCTTGTCTCTGGAAACGATAGTCGCATTCTTACCTGATTTGACCCCCTTACCTAACTACAATTTAAGGAATCGAACACCATATTGGGATTTAAGCGACATCTCTACACATTTGATCGGGCAACAAACGGTTACAAAGAGGGTGAATACATTGTTAGCATCAGAAGCATCAACAGCATCCTGGTGAACAGTAGCATCATCAATGGAAGCTACGTACACGTCACCCAACAGTCCACTATCTACAGCTTTTCCCCCGCAATCAATCCCGGGATAAAGATCATGCAAAAGCCAAAAAGCATGGTGTACTTACCCGTGACCTTGAGAACCATCAATCGCATGCAGACATACCTCACCGATCAAAACGGCGATCCTATCAATCTCCGCAGTGAACATCTCACCATCCGCTTCCATTTTCGCGAGGTATGCATAAATAGTCTATCAAAATACGGTTTGAACTTGATAAAAGGTGAAGCTAATAAATTACAGAAAGCAGCCAAAAAAGGTTGCCCGGTCACCATTCGTTTATCCCACACAAACCTGCAAGGTGCACACAAAATGTTGCTTAACCTGCAACAGATTGAAAAAGCTCCTAGAAAAGGTTCTAGTGGTATGACTCTGAAAATAAGCACTACCCAATTGAAGAAAAACATTCAAAAAGAAAGGGGATTCCTACCCAAGTTAACGGAAATGGCTATGCGAGCCCTTCCTATGTTGGCGAACACAATTCTGCCAGCATGAAGTGATGCAGCCCTTATAAGTTGCCTGTGTGAAATATAGCCGTCAATAACGCATTTGGACCTGGATTTTACATCAAACGGGGTGGTTGTGTAAGCTGTGTGAAGGTGCGTGGCATAGGTCTGTATATCTTCCCCCGCCAAGCAAACTTCAATCTACGGTGAGGGTTTGTACTTGAAACAACTCGATTCTACTAGGGTTCTGGTTTGATCTGATCTGGATCAAACAGTCCGTTCAAGAACATCCCCCTTTCAATACAATCTTAATAAATATAGAATCTATGATTTGGTTGAATTTTATGGACAATGAAAGACCCGGGGGGTCTCAACCTCATTTAAGCGGTCTCGGGTAGGTTTTCGCTATATATTTTGAATATCCAACTGGCACTTTGGGCGCTCCGTAAACATAGAAAACAGGAAGTGTACCCAAATTCCTTTTAGTCACGTTTGTATCTACCTATTGACTAAATGTCTGTCAAATATTAGAAAGATTGAGAGATCAGGGGGCTCTCACCATTACCCTGTGTCCTTTCTCCTAAAATTTTGACCTTTTTCGACTGAAAAGTGACAATCTTAGCCCTCCGTAGATATGGAAGATGACGTTATTCTGGTAAATCCATCTAATACAACCTTCATATATACAGAGTCAATGATTTGGTTGAATTTTATGGACATTGAAAGACCCGGGGGGTCTCAACCTCATTTAAGCGGTCTCGGGTAGGTTTTCGCTATATATTTTGAATATCCAACTGGCACTTTGGGCGCTCCGTAAACATAGAAGACAGGAAGTGTTCCCAAATTCCTTTCAGTCACGTTTGTATCTACCTATTGACTAAATGTCTGTCAAATATTAGAAAGATTGAGAGTTCAGGGGGCTCTCACCATTACCCTGTGCCCTTTGTCCTAAAAGTTCGACATTTTTCGACTGAAAAGTGACAATCTTAGCCCTCCGTAGATATGGAAGATGACGTTATTCTGGTAAATCCATCTAATACAACCTTCATATATACAGAGTCAATGATTTGGTTGAATTTTATGGACATTGAAAGACCCGGGGGGTCTCAACCTCATTTTAGCGGTCTCGGGTAGGTTTTCGCTATATATTTTGAATATCCAACTGGCACTTTGGGCGCTCCGTAAACATAGAAGACAGGAAGTGTTCCCAAATTCCTTTCAGTCACGTTTGTATCTACCTATTGACTAAATGTCTGTCAAATATTAGAAAGATTGAGAGTTCAGGGGGCTCTCACCATTACCCTGTGCCCTTTGTCCTAAAAGTTCGACATTTTTCGACTGAAAAGTGACAATCTTAGCCCTCCGTAGATATGGAAGATGACGTTATTCTGGTAAATCCATCTAATACAACCTTCATATATACAGAGTCAATGATTTGGTTGAATTTTATGGACATTGAAAGACCCGGGGGGTCTCAACCTCATTTAAGCGGTCTCGGGTAGGTTTTCGCTATATATTTTGAATATCCAACTGGCACTTTGGGCGCTCCGTAAACACAGAAGACAGGAAGTGTTCCCAAATTCCTTTCAGTCACGTTTGTATCTACCTATTGACTAAATGTCTGTCAAATATTAGAAAGATTGAGAGTTCAGGGGGCTCTCACCATTACCCTGTGCCCTTTGTCCTAAAAGTTCGACATTTTTCGACTGAAAAGTGACAATCTTAGCCCTCCGTAGATATGGAAGATGACGTTATTCTGGTAAATCCATCTAATACAACCTTCATATATACAGAGTCAATGATTTGGTTGAATTTTATGGACATTGAAAGACCCGGGGGGGTCTCAACCTCATTTAAGCGGTCTCGGGTAGGTTTTCGCTATATATTTTGAATATCCAACTGGCACTTTGGGCGCTCCGTAAACACAGAAGACAGGAAGTGTTCCCAAATTCCTTTCAGTCACGTTTGTATCTACCTATTGACTAAATGTCTGTCAAATATTAGAAAGATTGAGAGTTCAGGGGGCTCTCACCATTACCCTGTGCCCTTTGTCCTAAAAGTTCGACATTTTTCGACTGAAAAGTGACAATCTTAGCCCTCCGTAGATATGGAAGATGACGTTATTCTGGTAAATCCATCTAATACAACCTTCATATATACAGAGTCAATGATTTGGTTGAATTTTATGGACATTGAAAGACCCGGGGGGTCTCAACCTCATTTAAGCGGTCTCGGGTAGGTTTTCGCTATATATTTTGAATATCCAACTGGCACTTTGGGCGCTCCGTAAACATAGAAGACAGGAAGTGTTCCCAAATTCCTTTCAGTCACGTTTGTATCTACCTATTGACTAAATGTCTGTCAAATATTAGAAAGATTGAGAGTTCAGGGGGCTCTCACCATTACCCTGTGCCCTTTGTCCTAAAAGTTCGACATTTTTCGACTGAAAAGTGACAATCTTAGCCCTCCGTAGATATGGAAGATGACGTTATTCTGGTAAATCCATCTAATACAACCTTCATATATACAGAGTCAATGATTTGGTTGAATTTTATGGACATTGAAAGACCCGGGGGGTCTCAACCTCATTTAAGCGGTCTCGGGTAGGTTTTCGCTATATATTTTGAATATCCAACTGGCACTTTGGGCGCTCCGTAAACACAGAAGACAGGAAGTGTTCCCAAATTCCTTTCAGTCACGTTTGTATCTACCTATTGACTAAATGTCTGTCAAATATTAGAAAGATTGAGAGTTCAGGGGGCTCTCACCATTACCCTGTGCCCTTTGTCCTAAAAGTTCGACATTTTTCGACTGAAAAGTGACAATCTTAGCCCTCCGTAGATATGGAAGATGACGTTATTCTGGTAAATCCATCTAATACAACCTTCATATATACAGAGTCAATGATTTGGTTGAATTTTATGGACATTGAAAGACCCGGGGGGTCTCAACCTCATTTTAGCGGTCTCGGGTAGGTTTTCGCTATATATTTTGAATATCCAACTGGCACTTTGGGCGCTCCGTAAACATAGAAGACAGGAAGTGTTCCCAAATTCCTTTCAGTCACGTTTGTATCTACCTATTGACTAAATGTCTGTCAAATATTAGAAAGATTGAGAGTTCAGGGGGCTCTCACCATTACCCTGTGCCCTTTGTCCTAAAAGTTCGACATTTTTCGACTGAAAAGTGACAATCTTAGCCCTCCGTAGATATGGAAGATGACGTTATTCTGGTAAATCCATCTAATACAACCTTCATATATACAGAGTCAATGATTTGGTTGAATTTTATGGACATTGAAAGACCCGGGGGGTCTCAACCTCATTTAAGCGGTCTCGGGTAGGTTTTCGCTATATATTTTGAATATCCAACTGGCACTTTGGGCGCTCCGTAAACACAGAAGACAGGAAGTGTTCCCAAATTCCTTTCAGTCACGTTTGTATCTACCTATTGACTAAATGTCTGTCAAATATTAGAAAGATTGAGAGTTCAGGGGGCTCTCACCATTACCCTGTGCCCTTTGTCCTAAAAGTTCGACATTTTTCGACTGAAAAGTGACAATCTTAGCCCTCCGTAGATATGGAAGATGACGTTATTCTGGTAAATCCATCTAATACAACCTTCATATATACAGAGTCAATGATTTGGTTGAATTTTATGGACATTGAAAGACCCGGGGGGTCTCAACCTCATTTTAGCGGTCTCGGGTAGGTTTTCGCTATATATTTTGAATATCCAACTGGCACTTTGGGCGCTCCGTAAACATAGAAGACAGGAAGTGTTCCCAAATTCCTTTCAGTCACGTTTGTATCTACCTATTGACTAAATGTCTGTCAAATATTAGAAAGATTGAGAGTTCAGGGGGCTCTCACCATTACCCTGTGCCCTTTGTCCTAAAAGTTCGACATTTTTCGACTGAAAAGTGACAATCTTAGCCCTCCGTAGATATGGAAGATGACGTTATTCTGGTAAATCCATCTAATACAACCTTCATATATACAGAGTCAATGATTTGGTTGAATTTTATGGACATTGAAAGACCCGGGGGGTCTCAACCTCATTTAAGGTGGTATGGGTGTCTTTCGCCATCTTGGATTGTAAAGAACAGAGAATCTAAGGTCCATATTTTCTATCAAGTTAGCAAAATTTGATGCAGTAATGCAGATTTTTAATGTGAATTTTCATTTAAAAGAACCAATTTAGAAGAAATAACTTATAAATATTAATATGTTTACAAGTGTAGATTATTTTTGGTTGTTTTTTGAATATTTTCAAATTGTCAATTTAAGGGGAGGTAACTCTAAAACAGTGCATTTTCTGAAGGACTCTACATGAAATTTTCCTATTTTGTCTTTTAGCCGGAAAAAACGTACGGTGACCCTATCTTTTCTGTTGATATTCTCAAAGCATTGTCTGAAAGCAATCTTTTCCTAATTTATTTTACAATTCTATCATTTTGTTTAGTTTCTATTCACAAAATGTTGTTTTTTCCTGTATAATCCATACAAAATTTGTCATTTTGTCACAACCTGTAGCTTGAGAAAATGCGCGGTGACCTATCATTTTTATAATGTTTTTGAACATGTATCAATAGATACTACATTTTGACAAAGTATGAACAAATTCTATCATTTTTATTTTAGACTCCCATACCACCTTAAGCGGTCTCGGGTAGGTTTTCGCAATATATTTTGAATATCCAACTGGCACTTTGGGCGCTCCGTAAACATAGAAGACAGGAAGTGTTCCCAAATTCCTTTCAGTCACGTTTGTATCTACCTATTGACTAAATATCTGTCAAATATTAGAAAGATTGAGAGTTCAGGGGGCTCTCACCATTACCCTGTGCCCTTTGTCCTAAAAGTTCGATATTTTTCGAATTATTTGTTTTTGTTTTTTTTTGCTTTCCATATATATTTCTATTTATAGTTATAAATATTTCTAGAGTGATGGGTTTTTCTTTTTGTTTTAAGAAACATTATACACAAAAGTACATCTTTGAAGTCGTTTTATTGACAAAACTCTATATTACATATAGACAAATATGTAAGATGAAAAATGGTTTATATTCGAGGACAACGAGAAATTACGACGAGAAATTACGACAGCTTGAAAAGGTCATTTAACGATTTCCTACGTATTTAATCAGTCTTTTTTAAATATGAAAATCATGCTTTTTATGTTATCAAGTATTTAATTTTCTTATAATTTTTTTCACAAAATTTTGAATATCAAACCGGCTGCTAGCAGCCGATTGGATATTGAATATCGAATAACGAATAACGAACCGGCTGCTAACTTCACATACATCATGATTAAAAAAGAAAAAAACACATGATTTAGAATTAAAGATTAAGAAACACGAACCACATAAAAAACCCCTTAACAAGCGGAAACACAGTTGAAATAGAACAAAAGAATCGAAGCTCTTTGTTAGAGAAGGCGATACATGTATTAATGTTTACTATAGTAACACACATTTTAAAAATTAATAGAACCAAATAAAACGACAATTTTCTTCTCAATTACGAAATGTTTTATTTTAAAAACACCATTTGCGTAAGTTTTCAATTTATCTATTACATAGTAATGCAGAACAATTAGATATCAAGTCGACGACATGGTGCCTATCAAGTTGGATGTAGAAAATGCATAACCTCCGATGTGAAAAAAAAAATTACCACGGACGGAGAACATATCAATCTATTAGTTCAGTGATTTTCAAGACTCAAGAAAAAATTCCCCAAAATGGGTAGCAATTGTATCGAAAAGAGAAAATCGAGTGCACCTTTTTATGTTAGGGTGTGTTTGAGGTTTATATTTTGTCCTTAAAACGTACAAAGCAAAAGTATTTAATCACCTCGCTTCAGATTCTATCATTGTTATGTATCAAAGCTACAGGTTGACTTTATAACATAAAAAATATCACAGTACTAAAAGATTAAATATATGGGTCAATTGAAATACCTATCTAATGAATCACAAACACAGAGAAGGTGTTCGAATAGCTATTTTTTTACTAAAAGTACTTGACGACAGACTTTTAAATTGGATGCTGAAAATGCATGTCTTCGAGAAAATATTTGTTTTTGTGTGTGATTACTAGGGTTTATAATCTCCAACCACTGACACAACATTTAATCTGCCCTTCCACGAAAGATTTAATTAGAATTTTTTTTAAATGTTTAACAATTTTCGAAAATTCCACCTGCCAACCGATCAGACAATAGTTTTAAGTTGAATCAATGCAGACAAGATCATTAACTAATACTCATTAGCTAGTAGATACATTTGTCTTTTAACATACAACTCGTAATGGTGCTTTTTGGATACATTTATCGTGTTTCAAGAGTAAAATTGGCAGCACGTCATCCCTACAATGGTTTTCATTTCTACGATTGTGAAAATGAACTGGTGTAATGGGGAGATAACATTGACAAAGTAGAATCCTCACTGAAATGGGTAAGCAAATCCTGCTCCAAATGTGGCACCTATAACATACAAATCCGCAGTAAAAGATAGATTTGGGTCTGTTTTGTAGGGTGTTCACACTAACTCAATTTTAATCAATTACAGACTATGCATGAATTTTTTTCTAACCCGAAATAGGTTAACAAAGATGTGTTGATATTCTTTTGTATAATGTCGAATTCTATCCGTCACAGCCTAGCTCTTAATATGCAAGTTTAGAAAAGCATCTCATGAACGTTTAAATCTTTTATTTTAATATATGCAGTGTCCTAAATAAACAGCCGACAGAACATTTGCACATTTACTTGAATTTTCATTATAAATTACCTATAAAATTTATAATATATTTCGTTTAAAACGAGTGGCTGCCTTTTCAAGAACTTTTTTCCCGATTGAAGTGGATTCAATTTTGTATTAAGATTTTCTTACTAATAGTCGAAAAACGAACACGGTATTTTCATGAGATCTACAGAAAATCGTGCACAAATACTTGTAAGTTGTATATTTGTTGACAGCTTTCGGTTAAACAATTATGTACCACAAAGTGTGTGACAATTGCCAAATGCAATATGCAATAAACGGAGTGCACCACAGATATGACGACAAAAACTTCAATATATTGAACAAGGGGGTGATTATAAAAATATCACATTTAACACGAATATCTCCCAAATATCCACGAATAGTATTTTGTTAATTACTTTTTTGTGTTTAGTGTGTTATACGCATGGTACATGACAAGTGGTCATGAAAAATATAGCATTTTGTTCGTAATGGTAGTAAAAATATAATTACAATATAAAACATAATGTGTTGATTGGCTAACTGTCACCTATGCAAATGAGATACCACAAATTCTAATATTCATAAAATGCGTTGAACGATGTATTTGGTGTTTATTTGTGATAGTAACTGGACGAGACAAGCATTCTACAAATTTTATACACACAAAATGAGGAGTTTTCTTCTTTGGATTTTATCCATTTCTTTATACTATGAACTATCATCGGCATGGCATATGCAGTTTTCGCTTCGTGATGTCTTAAAAGGACAATGCAGGGACGTATGTCCTAGAATGTGTAAAAAGGATCCGAATTCATTAAGTTCTGATTACAAGTGTGGATTTGTTTGCCAAAATGTTTGCACTTCAAGAATTAGAAAACGAAGATCAAAAAGAGCAACCAGCTCGGTTTGTATTTAATAATATGTTTCTAATTAAAATTTGATTAATTTAAGTGGTTTCATCAATTCAAACGGCTATACATGCTCCTCAAATAACTTTTCTAATGAAACACTATTAACGTGTTTCTGATGCCTATCGTAAGAACCAAGTTTACAGCTGAATGATACGACACAATTAAACCTGTTTTGTATTTGGCAATCAAAAGTGTTTTGCTGCAACGAATTGTTTCTATCGCATAATTCTTTTTGGAGGGACAAAATGGTAACTACACGTTTAGAAGCAAAATGAACTTCACACTATCTCAACTAATTCATAATGTATGTTTAATAGCGGCATCAAGATAACAAGGTTTAATAATATTTATTTTTAAATTTATTTTACTTAAAAATGTATTTGATATCATCTTCAGATGGCAACTTTTCTTTCACATTGCACGTGCCAACGCCGCACACTGGAAATTATGAAAAAACATCTTGTATTGTTCTCTGCCTATTCATAATTTTATGTTTATGTTTTTCATACAAATTTGGTTATTGAATTAAAACATTGCTTTATTTTCATATACTAGTATCAAGTTATATAAAGCACAAATGACAAAAACTATTTTTTTCTTTACCTATTTCAGACAAACCAAATGCACATGACACCTTTACCAAGTAAAATGAAGTTTTTCGATATTGATAACGATGGCGTTGTTAATCTTTTCGAGTTTGCACGAGCTTTGGGACATAATCCTAGAAAACAGCACGTGGTCAGAGCGTTCAAAGCTGCAGATTTAGATGGTAAGTTATGTTTATATGTGCTATTATAATTTAAAGGATTGGAAATTATTTTGAATAAAGGAGAAATTTAAGTAACAAAAATACCGAAATTCAGTGAAAATTCTAAAGGGAAACAGTGATTAAACAAACAGATATAATAGGAAAAAATGTCAAGAAAAATAACGGAACTGCAGCCAACATTGTGTTATAATCATAATCACCATAAAACGTACAAAATGGCATAAGAACACAAGCACAAATATAAAATGAAAAGAAGACAAATTACCGTAGCACACCAACACCATGGCCGGATGTACAAATACCGATCGGTTAGATTAACACTTCACAGATGGTATTAGTCTGGGATTATAAAAATATTTGAATTCGAGCACCACCAAAAATACGTTTATTTTGATGTAATGTACACATAAGATAAACAAAAATATTCTCACTTTGTTAAACACTGCATTTTCTACAAATTTAAGACCATTATTGTATTGAAAGTACATTCTAAAAAGTAACCCATTCATTACATAGAATCGACTATCATTGAGTATAAGAAAATATGTATAACTTGATTTACCGAACCACAGATTCTAGCATTGTATAAGCAATTAACTCATTCTATTGAATTTATTTCAGATGACGAAAAATTGGACTTTTTTGAATTCAACAATGATGTTTGGGTGACTGACCAAGATGTTGTCGACGACAGTAAGTTATGATACAATATAGACTTAATATTATTAGTTCTTCTTTTTCTGTATTAAAGTGTTCAAGTGTTCAATTTTAAGAACCTTCTTCAATTGGTCTGCACTAAACAACTAACGTAAACGGTAAATATTTATTAGCAACAACCTTGATATTAACAATATTAAACAGAACTTTAATAGTTTTAAACAATCAAACAGTGCCCAAGTCGTAAATTCACAACTAACCGTGTATTGAAATAAGCCCCGCCTCCCTACTAACCTAATATTGAATATACACGATCTCCACGAGGTCGCTTTTAACCAATCATATTCCTAGAAATGTATAGGAGGTAAGATAAATATTTATCCAATCAGCTTGAGTGCTCGGGTAGTTTCTTCGAACTACATGTTTAAACTTTCCCATTATTTAGGGTAAGAAAATACATACCAAACTTTTTATAAGGGTAAAAGACTACACATCAAAAACTTACATTCTGTCATGTTTAAGGGTAAGACAATTCAGATGCACCGATGTTGAATATTTATATGTAAATTTCGGAGTAGGACACTATTTCCTTATCCGCATTATCATAACGATTATCCGGGTCTATAACTGATATATTTTTTTTTTAAATAGGAACACTTCATCATTGTTCATGTTACTTTCTCTGTGGAGAATCTACTGAATTAACTCTAATTTATAGTTTAGGTTGATGGTGACCATTATTTAGTTCTACGTTGTGTGATGTGAGGTGTTGTTTGTGAGTCTTTTTTTTTTGCCTACAGTGTTTCCTGTCTTTCGTTTACCTTGATCACATTTATAATCACTATATGCCTTTTATATGTCGTAAAACGGAACGTTCTTTGTTTTAAATGGCAGTTTTGTTCTATTCTTGAAATGGCGTCTCAAACAGTAATTTTCAAAGTTCTCCTTTGTTGGGTTGTAAGAGGCAACATAAATTTACTGGTGTTCAATCTCGTTAATGAATTTTGAATATTATTCGCAAGATGCAACAAAAAGAACAATTAAGAGAGTAACAAACTACAAGCGGAGATAAATTGTGTGTGTCGAAAACAACGTCTTCTGCTGTGACTGCATCGCCCACAACAAGTTTACGTCGATGTTACCCACAATAAGTCCGCATTAATATTCCCTGAAATAAGGCAACATTGCTGTTGATCATCCTTTTTGTGTAATAACGGGGAACAGTCATTTTTTTTTTATCAATTTGTTACCTTTCTATAAATCTATAAAAATATACAAGCTTATGATCTATGGGATATAAAAGACCAATTTTAAGTTATATCTCCAATTCTAGCTATTCAAACAAGAAGCTCACTCCACAAAAGAAAATGCCTGTGCCAAGTCAGGAATATGACAGTCGTTGTCCATTCGTTTGGTGTCTTTACTCTTTCGATTTTGCCATTTGATAAGGGACTTACTGTTTTGAATTTACCTCGGAGTTCAGTATTTTTTGTGATTTTACTTTTTTACACATTTGATGAGAAGACATTTTCACTCTTTTCATAGCTTGAAAAGTGTAAATGATATTAATTTGATATTTTGATACGTTACGTTATATGCAGTCGTATTTATTTTTGGACAAAAACATTTTCTACATAAGAAAAGGCCAACTTGCATATTTCAAAACAGACTTTTTAATATCCAGGTTATTATTCTAAACATTAAATGAAGCAAACTTGAGATTTAAGAAACTAATGTTAATTTCATGCAATGAAAACAAGTTCGTAATAGAATAAATAACCCGAATTGATCTATCAAGTATAAAAATAATAAATCGGATCTATGTGGTCACTTGTTTTCTTTTATTTAAAATAGCAAGTCTTGAAAATCGTGAAACGTTTTATTTTGATTCCTCGGGTTTTATTTTGATATTCGTGCTTATAGAAACACCAATACCATGTCATGGTTTGAATAATACAAATATTAAACTGTTTGCTATTCATTTAATTGTTTCCAATGTACATATTATTTAATTGGTGTCAATATAAGTACGGTATATATTCTCACGAGCATTTGTATTACTAATAAAACCTATGGAATAACGTGCTGTCAGTACATCAAACTAATAAACATAATTACCATTTCTTTAAGGTCATACGATGACCTACAATTGTTCACATAAATATCATTTGGACTCTGACACATATATTTGTCACATTGACAATGGGTTATATACCCATTCGAATACCTAACTCATAATGATAAAACTTAAATTGTTATCGATGGTATTATTGATAAATCATAGTATCACTATTTTACTATTTTTCATTTAATTTTAATGATTCATAATTTTCTATCTCATCACAGTAGAGGGATATAAAAAATGATCGCTAGAAACAAAGGGCTCACTTGATGTTGGCAATAAAATTAACAACGTCGTCATTAGCAAAAGATAAACAGTTTATCCATGGTTATCGCAATATGATTTCTTTTCTCACTTTCGCTGAACCGGCGCAAGCGGGAAAATCAATCCTGTTGAGATGACCAACGATAATCTATCAGTATAGCTTTGTATATCAAATAAACAATAAAAAGTGTTATAACAGATATAACGAAGTGATAACATCGTTATAATGTAATGACATGGATATAAACCTGTCAATTGTTATAGGGGTTTCATTGCAATGCAAAGATCACTGCCATTCTAGAATCTTTACAAAATTTGTTCGGTATAAGCGACTACAACTATTACTAATTAATGACGCATTGTTTAAGTGGGAGTGTGTACTATAATATAATATAAAATAATACAACATCTTAATAAAAAGGAGAAACGAAGACCAAAGTACAATTTCATGACCAACTTTCCATATCAACCAAAAAAACTATACATTTATCTATGAGGTATCAAACGCCAAGCACATTTTCTTTCAAAGATTATTAAATATTTTAATTTTGTTTCATAATAATTAGTATGACAGTACAATTGTTAAATGCAATTTATATAAATTGTCTGTACCTAGTATGGAATATGACAGTTGTTGTCCATTCGTTTAATATGTTTTATTATTTGGTTTTGCCATTTGAGTAGGAACTTTCCGTTTTCAGTATTTTTGTGATTTTAATTTTTGTATCATATCTTTATATCATTTGAACCCATCGTTTTTGATCTTTTCATAATTTAGCGCACACAGATATACCAATCACCAAAAGGGACGTATTGATAATTTTATTCTTGACATCAAGTATTTTGGGAGTTTCCCTCAATATATATGAACATGTAAGACATGAAGTTACACTTTGAGTCATGGCGTTGTCAGTTTATTTTCTATCTATAAGTTTGACTGTCCTTCTGGTATCTTTCGACCCCTCTTTTATCAAGTTACATATTCACAGAAGAATCTTTATAATCGCTATTAGGTCTCAAACTCTTTATTTCTTTAACTTGATTTGTAAATACAGGTATTATAATATTGAAAAAAGTTCTTAAATATTGGGTCGTCTGAAAACGAAACACATCGTCTTTGTTACATTTTCAATGGTCAACCTGCGATACGTTCAATAATGTAGAAGTAATAAAAAAAAACCTGAAATAGACATAACAAATCTGTCGTCCCGCAAAAGGTATTAAGACCTCTAAAATTTAATCGGTTGGACCTAATATTCAACTAAAAGGATCAAAAATGATTTATTTAGATCTTTTGCCCTGCTTGTCAAATATTTGTTAGTTGTCTGTTTTTGATATTATCAAATAAATCAGTAAAAAGTAACAGGCTATTATTTGAAGTTGGAATTATTTTTAATTATGGCATTTGCATACTTTCTTGTGCATTACATTTTAAAAAAAATCAATGCTTATTCTGTATTTTCATGTTTTGAGTGTTGCATAACACTTTGTAATAAAAAGTATTGTGTGCCGCACAGAACTTTCGCATACATTATAAACATGGATTTTGTTTTAATATCAAGCACAAGAAATTATGCGAATTCCGTAATTATATATATAATTCAAAGTTGAAATAACAGCCTGTTTTTAAAGTGTTAAATTTGACACAACCAACTAATATCATCGTTACAATGTAATGACATTGTATGTACAATTATTTTCGTTGTAACGTAGTTAGTGCCATCAATGTCATACCGGATTTGTTTTAAACTTCATGATTTGTTTTAGTACTTATATATATATATATATTAAAGATATCTGTCGCATTGATTTTAAGGTTGTATTGTATAATGAATACAAAGATATACAGAAAATTTATTAAAAACTACCAATTTGGAATAACATTAAAAATAAAACCACATAACACAAATAAACTCTACATCAAATTAACGAATGTAAAAACTTTGTGTTTTCTTTACATTATAAAACAACTCAAAATTCACGTAGCTTACATTGAGATCATTTGAATTTTGATGAACAAGTCCGCTAACTTATATTATATTTGTATTTTTTTTAAATTCATCTTGTCCTGTAAAATATAACTCAACCCTAAAATGATGAGACTCTTTCGATACTAATTCCAAATTTGTACAAATGAAAAATGATCTAACTACATTTCTTGCATTTTAAAACATTGTCTTGCCGAGGGTGTTTTTTTTTAACGGTCTTCACTACCCATGATCTTCTTACACGGTCTCGTCGATGAAGATTCTTTTAAAAGTTACTATAAAACAAAAATCAAAAAAAAAATTAAAAAAAATAAAATTAAAAGACAAAAATCATAAAAACAAAAACCACGAGGGTTTCGAATCACTAAAGATCTGAAATACATTTCAGGTATTTTGTATTTATTAAGTTCAAGTTCAAGTAAGATTCATTTGTTTTGACGTAATAAAAATAGTAACAAATCATTATTGGAGGTATCTCCCTGCGAAAATTATTTGTTCATGCATAAGTTTCGTGTCCTCTGATAGTTATTCAAATATGTATTGACCTATACGTGAAGAAAAGATAATGATCTTCAATATATCTTCTGCGAAAAAGATGCATGTCTACCAAATACATGTATTTGTAATTATTAGAATATTTGTCGTTTATCGATTTCATTATTTCCGGTCATAACGTTTAGACAGGTATAGACATGTATGGACATACCTTTGTAATCAACATTAAATAAGTAATTATAGTTGCATAATTAGATCTATCTAGTATCAATATATGTCATGTCATTGGTCATGTTGGTGGTTATTGACTGTTTAACTATGACCATAAGTAGAAAAGAATAAACGGTCAAATGTATTTATCTTGTTCTGTTCTCACGAAATATACAATCCATTTAGATGTGTCAATAAATTATAGGAAACATATTTGCGTATTTATATATTTTTTTTATTACACACGTTAATTGAATAAATATAGATTCTTACATTGATACCAGTGGATTATCGGATTTATCCAATCGAGATAGTTAAATTATCAATTTTAAAGTTCGAGCCGCCTCGGCGAGTACTTTAAAATTTATAATTTAACTATCGAGATTGGATAAATCCGATAATCCACGTGTAACTATGTAAGAATCTGTTTCTCTAATGATTAAAAAGACATTTTCTTTTTTTGTTTACCGAAAATCCCCTTCGAGTGCCTTTCACATTGCACGAAGTTGTCAATTTCATTAACACCTGTTATCATATTTCGGTTCATCCAGTCAGCCAAAAAGGTCATGACCCTTAAAATCATCCAATGATCTTCTGAGATCACCAGCAACCACACGTTGATTAAATTTTTTTATACAATGGGTTCGAAAAGGGATAAATTTCCATAGAATTAGAGAAATATTTTTCTACAGTTATGTAGTTAATAAAGGATTAAACGCATTGTTACAAATACATTTCAGCCACATAATCTTTCGAAGTTTATACTAAAGTGAAAAAAGTTATAAATAACCAATCATATTCAAGTATGTGTAAATATGCAAATCATATACGAATTCTTAAAAAGATGAATTTCCAGTCATTACGTTTGTGTATGCTAATTACTTTTTTTTTCTTTTTTAATTCATCTATATGTATTATGTAGAAACATGTCCTTGACTGAAGGAAATAGATTGATTTTTTAAATTTTAATGGTGATATTAAAAGAAAACAACAGGAAAATATAAGTCAATTACTTAAAGAAAACACTTATGAAATAAACAAAAAAAATAATAATGTTGATGAGATATCCATTGAAGCTAAAAAATAGTTTTTAAATAAACTACAAAACAAAATGAAACCCGGAAAAAACGGTTTAGAATTAAGTAATCGATTAAACTAATTATTTGTTTCTTACATGCAATTATTGTTCTGTTACACCCAGGCTATTCTAACACTGTGGTGTTAAATGACTCGGAGAGAATATATGAACAGATTTTTAAAAATATGCCAGGAACATAACGTTTCCTTTATCGCTGTCATTAGCAAATACAAAATTGCTAATTATTGGACGTTTTAACCCGTTTACAACATGTACGCATATCCCTGAATGTTAGTTTGTCATGAGCACATTTGGTGTTTTCTAATTATGTTGTTTGTTGTTTTGACTTGGTTAACATGATACTTTGGTATAATTTTGACACTTCATATATTTCCTAATGTGGAAAGAGATAAATTTTGTATTCACTAAATAACACGGAAATGTTATACATAAAAAACTTTTTTACACGAATAATACAATTAACAAGGTAACATGCCTAATTATTTACATGTAAATAAACAATTATTTACATGTAAACAAACACTAATGATTGTTTTGTGGGAGGTCTAAGCATACACATTACGATTAAGCAATGCCCACACGATTTTTACCAATTATCATATTATTTTCAATATCATGGGACCCATTATGCGCAAATTTAAAATTCAAAACATAAATGCCCTGGAAGCTAACAATGTGTAACAATGACAAAAAAATATATAAAACCATACAGAAATACATGACCGAGCATGAGGAGCCTCTAAAGGTGTTTGAAATTTTGAAACAAGGTCATTGATTTAAGAAATAAGAACTTAGAACTTTATTAAAACTCTAGACAGTTAACACTGTAACAAGAGGCAGATAAATAATTTAAGAATTGGAGATAAAGTACCAAATGTTATACTGCAAATACCCTTTAACCTTCATGACACTTATACAAAATTTGATCTGCAGTAATTTGTATGAAATCTTCCAGTTTTTTTATATTGGGGTCTGGGCATTTCAAAATTAAACCACATAACAAAAAAATAATCTTTCAAAGCTACGAAGATGGACCTTCGTGTCAGCAACTTAATATTCATAAAATATCATGCTAAGTCCCCTCTACAGAACACAGAACAATACAGTGCTTGTCAATCCTCCATATTCAGTTTTTTATATATTTTAGGCACATTAAAAAAAACCATTTGTTTAGAAGTGGTATATTCAACTTACGATTTCTCAATTTCTAAATCTTAACGTTGGAAATCAATGATCCAAGAGAGCACTGAAAATGTGATAACTTACAGTTCATATGCATTTTTTACGACTAACATGACAAGTCTTTATATCGTTTTCATCAATTTCGGAGTTCTGAACATCGATAAACTTGTGTTGCCTCTAATATATACATTTAGATTTATGTAATATGTTTTTATTTCAGATTATGAATTTGAAATAAATGAAGACAGGTTTGATTCCGAATTTGACGAAGACAGTGACGAGTCTAGCGGAAAAAGAAGTGATTCTGACGATTCTAGTAGTGACTCATCAAAAGATGATAGCGACGATAGCAATGACTTGTCAAAAGATGACAGCAGTGACGATAACAGTGATGATAGCAAAGATTCTGATAGTGATAGCAGTAAAGATAGCAAAGATTCTGATAGAAAGAGTCGACGACGAGGTAAAAAAGGCTCGAAAAAAGGCTCGAAAAAAGGAAGAAAAAGCGACAGAGACGGCGATGGTGTCGATAGTTGGGATATCGATGGCAATGATGGACTTGATGGAAGGGATAGTTTAGAAATGCCTGCTATTGACATGCCTGAGGCAGGAGGTGAAATGATGGAAAATGTTGGCGAGATGGGAGAAAAAATGAGAGAAGGCTTTGAAAATATAGGTGATAATATGGCTGACGGTATGGGGGATATTGGAGATGCAATGGGCGATGGAATTGATGCCATGAAAGACGCAGCAGACGATAGAGTTGATGCAATGGGAGACGCAATAGACGGAATGAAAGATACATTAGATGACACAGCTGATGCTTTGACCGGTGGTGTCAATGATGCAGTTGACGGAATGAAGGATGCCATGGGTGGTATTGCAGATGCAGCCGCAGAAGGAATGGACGCAGCAGCAGACGTAGTTGAGAATATAGTAGATGGTATGACTGAAAACAACAATCTGGCCCTAGCAGCAATGGCCACATCAGGCATGCCCCCTCCACCACCAATTAATGTAGCTGGTGACTCGTTTGTGCAACCTATTTCTGCAGGAGTGGCTTCTAATAATATTGGATCTTTGTCCGGAAGTAATGGCGGAACGTCCTTCAACTCGATGAACACTTTAAGAACAACACGTGATGAACAAACGTCAAACACAGCAGGTAACCGTGTCGCGCGATGGCAAAAAGTTGCACGAACACGCAATATGCTGCTGCCGCCAAGGGATCTTAGCAAAGGACAACCAGGTCGACGCGTCATCGATGACTCAATGACAACGTCGTTTGTGAGAACGCCACCATCGGATGGCTTTGGTTTATTTAGAAGCGTAGCTCCGATCAGAGTGCGTGTACCGGCATTTGCTAATTTCGGAACGCAAGGCTAGCTTGGAGTCTTTTCTTCAATTTACACGATCTAAATTATTTTGATAAAAAGATATATTAAATCATTTTTGATAAAGCTATATTCTATTCAAAAGAAATGCAAGAGATTCAATATCTAAAAGAAAACAATAAATTAGAAAATTTTGAAAATTATTATAACAACAAAAATAGATAAAGCCAAAACTGTAAATTAAAACAGTATACATACTACACCGTTTACTAGTATAACATTTTGTTTGAATAACTTGTGTTCGTTACGTCGTTATTTAATTTTATGTCTTTGTGTTATAATACGATTTGTTTTAATATAAATGTTTAATTAACCGTTTTGCATTTAGTGCTGTGTTACGTTTGTTCATCGCTAATGTTCGTATTGTTATGTCCACCATTCAGTGTTTGATGTGTTGTAAAAATGGGATTTGTCTGACTAAAGCTTTACTTCCATTTCTATAAAATATTCCACATTTTTTGTCTTTTCATTCCGACATTCTCACTTCAGCTCATTCAGAAGAATGTCTAGTAGGTGGTCCCCTGTGTCCATACGGTAAATTCAGAAATTATTGCGAGGTTTTTATTGCACCAGAGTGGTAAACGAAATAATTTAAACACGCATTTTTATATATTTTATATGCATTAAACAGGATTTTTCTCAAAATCGTAAAAATTAAAATCACATTTAAGTCTTAAATGACAAAATCGTAATAATAAATGAACGCAATAATTTCTGAATTTACAGTATTTTGGAGTATTTTGAAATAATAAGCTTGTACTCAATAACTGCACACCATCTGTTTTGGTTGCACAAGGTGAACAAGTAGAAAGTCAAAACCAATTTGAGATGTATTATAATAAAATTACATATGGCTTCCACTAATTTGTAAAGAAAAAGAGTTTTTTTTCAGTTAAAACGTTTTTTTTATATGTTGTTTGAGTTTTCCTTTTTACGTTGTGCAGTATGTATCGTTAATGTGCACCTGCGTTAGGAACAATTTATCATAATAAGATGCATTATGTCTTCTAAACATAGCAAAATGGTAAAAGTTTAATTGCAAAACCATGCGCTGAATATTTTACATGAATTTAATAGAAATACAGAATCACAATAATATATTAAATGCTAAAGTTTGCTTTTATGAATATATCATAAATAAGTCATAAAGTTAGCATGCTAGAATATGTTTTCTTAAAAGATTTGTTAGTAATTTCTATTTTCATCCTCATTGAAAGAAATTAAGAAGAAGATACGGAATCAGTCAGTTGTAGATTTTAATCCTGAATTGGAAAAACTTCGGATAAGCGTTTTTTTAACAGGATTTTGACGCTTTCAACAAGGCATTCTTACTGACATTGATTCTTTATCGTTGTAGGTGTCGCTTAGTTTGGGTGTCCTTGCGCATGATCAACCAGATGTAAATGGAAGAAGAAGGAAGTTTTTACTACAAAGTCACTTAAAATCGTTTATATTTAATATCAATTTTCCATTAAATGAAGAGACTTATAATTTCATACAAATTTTAAATGTTATTCTTTTTATTCGCCATGGACACCCATACTACTGTGTACCGAGAAATAAGTTTGTTGTTTTTATTTGTTGTTTTTTCCATTAGACTTAAAGCGTCAAATACGTTTTGAGTTTATATTAGTCAGCACACAAAGTCTTTCTATTTATAATTACCAGAAAATTGTACATAATTATAAGTTTAAAAAATAAAAATACACATCAATACTAAAGATGCGTCTTGCGTCGAAAATTATTTCAGATTTCACGATATACAGTAGTAAGGTAATCCCTGCATGAAATCTACTGTCTCTTATCAAGCGAGCAACACGGCAACTGTCATGATTTGTGATATGTGAAACAGAATCTGCACCGAGATGACTCCTGTTTTTTTGTGTTGTTCCTGTTGTGTGAAGCCTTGTCTGTTATATGGTTGGGTTGGTGTCTCTTTGACACATTCCCCATTTCCATTCTCAATTTTATTTTGTTTGGTTTTTAGAGTTTTGTATATAAGTAATTGTATTTCCTGGATCTTTCGTTTTTCCAAGCCACTATCAACTCATTTTAGACTTATGAGTATGTGTATCCCTTTATTATCTCGCCTCTCTTACTCTTCATCATTTGGTCGAGATTTTTTAGTACAAGTGTGTATTTGTTTTTACTTAATTTTTTTCATAACTGTCAATTGGTGCTATACTATAAGCATGTGTTTTCAACATTTGGATTAATATTTTAGCGACTTTTCGCTAACCAAAAACTTCCCACAGGAACGATTTCTAACCGTTCTTACCACCTAGAAAACATTTCTTTAGTAGGTTCTTGGTACGCAAGTAGTTGCTAAAATCTTAATACAAATGTTGAAAACACTTGCTTATAGTATCGCACCGATTGCCATTTGATATTTAACGATGCATTATTACAAATTCCATCGAAATGATGTGTTCATAGTTGTATTAAAGAGAAACAACAAGCCGTTGATGTTCCTTATCTTATTAGCAGAGCTAGGTTCATGGAAGGTTGACATGTGCAACACATATGTTCAGTTAGCATAATTCCGTAGATAGATATAGGAAGATGTGGAGTGAGTGCCAATGAGACAACTCTCCATCCAAATAACAATTTATAAAAGTAAACCATTATAGGTCAATGTACGGCCTTCAACACGGAGCCTTGGCTCACACCGAACAACAAGCTATAAAGGGCCCCAAAATTACTAGTGTAAAACCTTTCAAACGAGAAAACCAACGGTTTAATAGTTCGAGTTAATATTTTTTTTCGGCTTTTGAGCTGTTAACTCCAAGATGATATCAATTTAAATGCATAGATACATATATCAGACTGGCTTTAAACATGATGTATCAAACATGTACTTGTAAGACACAAAGAATTTACAAAAAGGTTAAAAGACAATCACTTAACACCATAACTATACATACTACAAAAGTACGACGATGTGGTATGCTTACCAATTAGATCACTATCATAAACAGACAATATTAGTAGAAGGTATCATCTCTATGCCGAAGTGCGGCTTTCAACAATGAGATAAACTCATACCTCACATGGTAAATTAATTGGAGGGATTTAACACTTGCTTTTTCCAAATCAATAGCTGCTGAAATGATTGTGCCAGTAAAATTTGGAAATCTAATAGCGGGAAACTGCACTAGTGATTTCAACTGTTAAATGAAGATCGGTATAGACGGATGAGCCCTCTCTCTTTATTTGATGTTTCAATGGAGAGAAAATTACTTAGTGTCGTTTCGTTGTTGGGATGTACAAGTACCCGGCCACGTCCACTCTGTTTTTTTTAGATGTATTTCTTTTTCGTATCGATCTGATGAGTTAAGCCTTTTTCAACTGATTTGTATAGTTTGTTCGTATGTTGTACTGTTACACCACTGTCCCATGTTAGGTGGAGGGTTGGGTTCCCGCTAACATGTTTAACCCCGCTACATTCCGTAAACGTATGTGCCTGTTCCAAGTCAGGAGCCTGTTATTCAGTGGTTGTCGTTTGTTGCTGTGTTACATATTTGTTTTACATTTGTCATTTCGGGGCTTTTTATTACTGACTATGTGGTGTGGGCTTTGTTCATTGTTGAATACCGTACGGTGCATGACCTATAGTTATTAGTTTCTGTTCAATTTCGTCTCTTGTAAAGAGACGTCTCATTCACAATCACAACACATCTTCTGTTTTAGTGCATATATTATTTTACAGTAAAGGATTATAATAAGAAACTGCAAGCTGGTCTGAGAATTCGTAATTTGCAAATCAGATAAGAAATCCGTGCCTTTTGCTTTCTAAATGTTAAATCCGCTACAAGATAACAAAACGAAGACCTTCAACAAAAAACATTTCCATGCACTAGGAACTGTGAAATCGTAGCCCGATCCCTAATTTGACATATACCTTAAACTGTTCACTTCATAATGAACATATATAAAAAGTGTCCAACTTTTATGCCAACAAACTACCCTAAACCTGGTCTTAACCGCCTGATACTTGAAGACCGGACGCACGAATCGGGAAAACATAATGTGAACAAATGTAACTTCATTTGTCATAATTGTCCACAGATTGTACCTTTATAAGTACAAATAAATTAAAGACCACAATTAGAACAAATATAAACATTTTTTTCAAACCGGGCTGAAGTACTTTTTTCAAGTAAATAAAAAAACAATGTCCAATTAAAATCACCAGACTCAAGCTGACAGCCAATTTAGATAGCAGCCAATTTTCACGATATCTTTAAAAACCAAAGAACTGTCAAATGTCTGTGTTAACGATTTTATAATTAAAACGTATTATTATGTAAAGGTTTGAATGTAAGAATGTTAGAAAGGTTAATTCCATAATCAACAGACTGCCTACAGTAGCTAAGAACTAGAGTCTAACCACAATAAAATTCTAAAACCTAAACACAAACAAAACATATTAGCACAAACAATACAACACTTCGTTTTTAACTAGATATAAGACTGTGGATTCTGACTCAGAATAATAAGGCTGTTGGTTAAGGTACAGAGGCGGATCTAGCCATTTTAAAAAGGGGGATTCCCAACCCAGGATAAAAGGGGAGGGGTTCCAACCACATGTCCCCATTCAAATGCATTGATCGTCCAAAAAAAAAAGGGGGGTTCCAACCCCCGACCCCCCCCCCCCCTTTGGATCCGCCAATGAGGTGGCATGTATTTCCTGCCATCTATTTATTACCTTGTGAACCTGCGTGATAACAATAATGTTCCTTACTTCGTAAATACAATCCCCTTCCCTTGTGACCTACCGAATTGGACTATTTACCGGATTTGTTTTAAAATAAGCAACACGACGGGTGCCACATGTGGAGCAGGATCTGCTTATCCTTCCGGAGCACCTGAGATTACCCCTAGTTTTTTAATGGGGTTCGTGTTGATTATTCTTTTTTTTTATGTTGTGTGTACTATTGTTTGTCTGTTTGTCTTTTTTCATTTTTAGCCATGGCGTTGTCAGTTTATTTTCGATTTATGAGTTTGACTGTCCCTTCGGTATCTTTCGTCCCTCTTTTAACCAAAAGGCGCAGTGTAGTTGTTCTAGTGAAAATAAGGTTAGTCAAAATGTTCTCGTGATAAACATTTATTTGTTTTTACACTTCTACAATAGTAAAATCATAAATATTAAACGTTACCAGTCATCAGTATTTTTTTGAAGGGTGTGTGGAGTATGTATGCATGCAAATTTATTGACTATGTGTTGTTTGCGTAACGTCCAGTATAAACTATTAAACATATACAATGGTACACTAAATGCGAAATTAAAGTTTGCCCTTTTACTTTTAAAAAAAAAATATTTTACTTATATGTTATGTCCTTTTTATAAAACAAACAAAGCATATGTTTGAACATTGTTAAGTATTTTTATAAATGTTCATATAATAATGCTCACAGCATGTATACATGTACATTTGCAATACACATTTAAAGCAAATGTTTCTCGTGTCACTCTACAGTCGTTTCAAGTGCATCGTTATTTATATATCAGTAACATTGATAACATATATATCTTCTAGTATTTGACGTTTCAAAGTTCGTCATGTTTAGGTACGAATTCATCATAAGTTATAATTTTGTCTTTGTTTTTGTCGTAGCTATCCATAAATGTTTGAACTGTTCTTTTAAAATCTTGATCGTCCTGATTCAACCCTTTACTTGACAAAAATGTTGAAACCTACAATAAAAAAACCAATGTATCATGACAATAGAAATGTATATAGCTATATTCTTACATCTTCATTTTATCAAAAAATAAAATCACAAAAATACTAGAAAATTCAAAACGGAGAGTCTCTAATCAAGTGGCAAAACTTCAGTCACATCAAACGAATGGATATCAACTATTATATTCCTGACTTGGTATAGGCATTTTCTTATGTAGAAAATGGTGGATTGAACCTGGTTTAATAGCTAGCTAAACCTCCTACTTGTATCCCAGTCGCACCATAACTATTTACAATGTATGTTAGATGTGTCTGTTTAAACCTATTGAAAAGATCCGTTAGTTTATAAGAGAGTTCAAGACAGCCCACTATAACTTTCAATAGTGCTTTTTGTATATTCTGAACTGTAAAAAACAGCTGAACCAGATGAATATAAAAAAGAATCTGAAAATTGTGGAACCGATTGTTAGATCTAGTCCGAAAATATAAAATTGTCCAGATAGCTTTCCGTCATTGGACACGTTTAAAAAGGTACCTTTTTTTTTGTGAATACTGAAATATGGACATACATACCCCACCGCAATTTTGCGCCTGTTCCAAGTCAGGAGCCTCTGGCCTTTGTCAGTCTTGTATGATTTTTAATTTTAGTTTCTTGTGTATTATTCGGAGTTTAGTATGACGTCCATTATCACTGTACTAGTATACATATGTTTAGGGGTCAGCTGAAGGACACCTACGGTGCGGGAAATCTCGCTACATTGAAGACCCATTGGTGGCCTTCGGCTGTTGTCTGCTCTATGGTCGGGTTGTTGTCGCTTTGACACATTCCCCATTTTCTTTCTCAATTTTATGCTACACTATTATTTCATATTAGGGTAAAGGAGGTGCAATTTAAAAAGTTTAAATCTGCTGCATTTGTTTGCAGATGTCCTAATTCAGGAACCTGTTGTTCAGTTGTCGGTTGTTGATGTGGTTCATAAGTGTTTCTCGTTTTTTTTTATAAAGATTAGACCAAGATTAGACCTTTGGTTTTTCTGTTTGAATGGTTCTACCTTGGTCAATTTTTGGATCCGTTGATAACTTGTTGTTCGGCATTAGCCAAGGCTTCGTGTTGAAGTCCGTTTTTTGACCTATAATGGTTTACTTTTACAATTTTTTTACTAGGACAAAGAGTTGTCTCATACCATATCTTCTTATATCTACATACAATTTATGTGAATATCCGAACAATAATGATAAATGCATTTCTTGTGTTCCAAGCATTATCTTAATTTTATCCGGCATCCGCAGATTTTAACACACTCGAAAGGTTTTACACAAACTTGAAAATACAAGTTTTTGATTCATTTAACATGGCACAAATACCCGAGTTGTTTCAATTCAAAATACAAAGTCGAAATTCTCAATTTTATATTCTGTTGATTTTCAAATATATATATATATGGCAGTGCAGGCGATTTGGTGTCACGATATCACAGTAGCATGGGTTCGAGTCCCGGCGAGGGAAGAACCAAAAATTTGCGAAAGCAAATTTACAGATCTAACATTGTTGGGTTGATGTTTAGACGAGTTGTATATACATTATGTACACAGCCATGTATCACCATCATTGATGGCGATCCGATGGATACATCTGTTGTAGGGTTGTCACTGACTCAGACGTACTTATGAATATAATTATTTTCTGTGACTGTATCTTACATTAATTTGTAGGATCCTTTACTATAGATAATTTAGCTGATCTGTAACAATAACATCTTCATGCCTTATATATCATGTACTGTAGTACGCCGCTAGATTAAAACTGACGTGGAAAGGTAACATATGGCCACCGAAAGCTCTTTTTTTGAGAGCCCAGGTGGTCGTGTGGTCTAGCGGGACGGCTGCAGTGCAGGCGATTTGGTGTCACGATATCACAGTAGCATGGGTTCGAGTCCCGGCGAGGGAAGAACCAAAAATTTGCGAAAGCAAATTTACAGATCTAACATTGTTGGGTTGATGTTTAGACGAGTTGTATATATATATATATATATATGCTCATCTTAGATACCGGGCTTTTCTACGCCAGACGTGTATTTTGTCTCCAAATTGACTCATTAGGGACGCAAATGATTGTCCATATTTTTGTTAAGGAAAGAGATATTATTAACTTGAAATCTAAAGTACTTTGGAAATAGAATTTCTCTAATGATTTATAGGTAAAATAAAGGAAGTTTTGAATATTTTCTGAAAGTTCATTAGCAGATCTCCCCTTCTGGATAAGGCTTATTGATTCCACATGTTTCATTCAGAAATTTCTCAATAGTCATTATGTAATTGTGGTTTTGCCCGGAAATTAACCAAAGTAGGCTTAAAATGTCAATTGACCTAGTAATTTGACTTCAAAGGTTGACGTTGCGATGATTTCTGTGTTTTGTATATGATCGTATATAGTACATGTAGTATTGCTTTATAACCTCCAGTTGTGTATGTTGTAAATAAACCTATTGTTGAATTCAGTTGTTATCTTCTAAGAGCAATTATGAATGTCTGGATCGAGTTTACAGAAAAAAGAACAATGGATGAAACGTGCATAGTGGACCAAAAATATAAAGGATAGAGAAATTAATTGGTTGGCAAAATATAAGGAATAGAGAAAAATGCCATACAAAAATAGAGAATACAGAATCAAGTACCCCATCCATTTATTAATTTTTTTTTTTTTTATATATTTTTAGCACGTAACCATGTTTTAAGGCCGAAAAGTGTATCTGTCATGATAAACTATAATAAAGGGCTGAGCTTTAGCGCATGATACGCCCGTTGCTCTTTTAACTTGTCTTTTATGCTTTAAATGAATTTATATGATCAACTAGAAATAGTGTGTGCCCTGTCAAATACCCCCCCCCCCAAAAAAAAAAAAAATAATAAATAAAAATGCACAAAAAAATTGGCACTATTAAGGTCAATAGATATAAACAATTTATCAAAGTTGCATACAATTTTGTGAAAGTGTTAGTTATTGTCCCAAAATTGGAAAAAATCCCCCCTTTTTTAAGCATAAAAATTCATAACACGGAAATGTAAAATCTGAAATTTATAAAAATTGAAAGGGAGCTTACATCAATAGATATAAACAATTCACCAAAGTTTCATGGACATTGGTGTAAGCCTTTTTGAGTTATTGTCCGAAGTGTTAAAAATCCCCCCTTTTTTTTAATAAAGCCCCATAAATCCAAAACTTAAAATCTGAAATTTATAAAAATTGAAAGGGAGCTTATATCAATAGATATAAACAATTCACCAAAGTTTCATGGACATTGGTAAAAGCCTTTTTGAGTTATTGTCCGAAGTGTTGAAAATCACCCCTTTTTATGAATAAAGCCCCATAAATCCAAAACTTAAAATCTGAAATTAAAAAAAAAACGAAAGGGAGCTTACGTCAATAGATATAAACAATTCACTGAAGTTTCATGGAAATTGGTGAAAGTGTTTTGGAGTTATTGTCCGAAGTGTGGACGACGGACGGACAGACGGACAACGGTATACCATAATACGTCCCGTCTAAAAGACGACGGGCGTATAAAAACTATATGCAACGCCACAAGATTCGGACAAGACATAGCGTATCAATTTGATAAAAAAAAAAACTCATTTACTGTAACATATCATTGAACACTATGAACATGTGATATGGGATCAATTTCCCCCCCGCATTAATCGTGTATTAAAACATTTAAAAGGACTTTTGGATGTGTTTTTGGAATAAGTCCAGATTATTATAATGTACTTCGACCCCTAGATGTTTTTTGATTGTGTCATTGGGTTGCTGTCTCGTCGATTTTAACCACATATCCGTTTACTCATACCTAAAGAATTGTTTACCTTCACTACATATTTGTGTTGTTCCAAATTCAATTTAAATCAGATGCGGATCAAAGGGCGAGGGGGCGGCCCATCGTTATTGAACAACATGTATACGACACATGTATTACTAGTAATTTTATGACGTTTGACAATTCTTACTGCAAAAGTTGGCTTGATAACCCCCCCCTTTTTTTTTCTAAATGCACATGACTTTAAATAAATTCTTACCTCTTTAAATGTTACTTTCTTATTCCCGTTAGTATCCATTTCGTCAAAAACTTTAGCAAGACTCGTTGCCTCATCTTCCTCGCAGATTGATAGTGTTATTAATGAACATAATATTGCAGCAATTAGGAAACTCGAACTCGTAATCATTTTAGTGTTATGTCTTTATCTAAAAATATCAATATCTTTAATACTTAACTACACGTGTATTTTCATCTTATCACACATGTTCATGTACTTTGTGAACTAATACACTTATAATGTACTAGAAGATAAAGATAAAATACTATAGATATATTAGAGGGTCGCGATGGAGTCTACAGAATAGAGAATATAAAAGCAAAAAGTGCAGAATAGAATAAAAGGCCAAAAATGTTAAGAATAAAGAAACATGGCCTAAAATGCCGGTTTAATACAAAAATAAAGAAATTCAGTAAGGATCCCCATCTAAACCTTTATTGTTTTGAGTGTTCACGTACTAAATTATACATTAATAACATATATCTTTAATTAATTCAATTTATACTATATCGACAGAGTACCAATTTCTCTTCTTGTAAAAGAACACAAACGCTCAGAGCACCAACGCGTGACTCGATCGGCATAATACGAAGTAGCAAGAGAATAGGGGAAGGCATCGGATTGATTAGGTTCTTAAGGTTTAATTTGTTGTCCTTCTTTTATTTTTTTTAAGTGGAAAAAGATTATTTACTCAACGTTAATTTTCAATGAGATACAGATCTATTTCTTGGCATAGAAACTGGCATTAACATCCCATTCTGACATTCTTAAAAAAGTCACGCAATTTCAAATGGTGTTTGCTCAGTTCTAAACTTTTTTCGTTTGCATTTTGTTTTCTAATTTATGAAATAATTTGGTCCCTGTCCTTACTATCGCCACACTATATATATATATATATATATATATGCAATTTGATTATGACTTTATCTTGTTCGGTCCTCTCATATCTTTTGATAAGGAAATATAGTCTCAAAGTTTGATGTGAAATATTGAACACACAGATAACATAGAACCAAAATACTCAATGAAAATGCTCAAACAAACCACTTCTACAAGTCTCGTGACTATTTGTGTTATTCTCGTGCATCTGTTCTGTTACATCACGTGTGACGAGAACCCTTTAAAAGAGGAGGCTATCAAACTATCCAATATTCATAAGGATATAGACACGGACAAGAATAAAAAATTAACACGTCAGGAGGTAAGACAATAAAACTCGTGTAATTCTAATACTTCCAGTTTCTCTTTTCGTTCTCTCTTAGGGACTTTGCAATATTTATCAAGCATGTAGGACCGGTGCAAACCGTAGTAGGACAAACACATTTTTCATCAACTTCAGGCATAGGGTCACCACTTTTTTATAGGACATTAAGATTTATTCAAACTTGTTGACAATCGAAAAAAAAAAATGTAAACAAGGATTTTTATAGTGACATTATACAAATCCTTGCTATGAATATCCACTTTGTATACAATTTTCAAAATACTCTATTAATTTAAAAGAAAGGGAATAATTTAAATCAAGGGACAATATCTCTTACACTATTCAACATATTAAAATGTATCATATGCTGATTTACCAATTGTTGTATTAATAACAGTACATGTTTTTATTTCAAATATTTACAATGTTACTATTAGTATTCTATTTTTCAAGAAAGAAATTATGATCTTTTTAAAGCAATGGCAGACCTGTTTTTGACTTTGATGCCGCTTTATTTACATTCTGATTAAATCATAGAATTTGATAGAAATAAACCAAACTACCAAATAACCTAACTCTTTTACCAATTAATTTACTAGTAATCCTTAAAGAGGGCAACACACCAAATTACCAAACAACCTGGTATTCTATTATGTCAAAATCCAACTGAGATTTCTAGGGACCATTATGAAAATCCAAGTTGATTCGAAAATTTATAGAAATTTAAAAAAGTGATATCTGAAGTTAGATCCAACTGAAATTCTAGCTTTTTTATCTTTAATTTAATTGAATACTTAAAATTGACAGAAATTTTGTTGAGGCCATATTCAGATTATAGCAAGATTATCAAGTCATCAGTCATTCAGACTTATAACATTAAGTGAAGATGGGACCAAAGAGTGCTGTTGAGATTACGTTGAGTCATATTAAATCTGTTCTTGACCAGTCAAAATAAGGTATTTTTTTCTGACTCTGAGCAGTTTGTAGTGTAATAGGACACATACTTTTTTTTACAGCACTTTAGTCATAGGACATTGAGTTTTTACAGCCCAAATCAGTATAGGACATTGACTTTTTTTTGTCGTAGACAAAATTTGCAACGTGCCCGCCTGCCTGACAAATATTGCACGGTCCCTTAGTATGATGCTGATTGGCTTGAGTTTTCTCACATCGTTTTTTGGCCTGAAATATTTGCCACTGTAGTGTAACAATACCAATCAATCAATTAATCTTAAATCATGTAGTAGTGTGACTGTAATAAGACTAGCACACATCAGTATTTTGCACATAACATATTAACATATGGCACATTTTTTTTAACAGCGAGTTCTATATCAATCTGTCAAGCAGCGAAAGTGAAAAAAAGAGAAAAGGAGTAAATAAAAAAAAAAACTACGAAAAGCAAAACACTATATAATCTATGCCTACCAAAAGTAACTTTTTAATACTTAAATTATTTAATTCAAAACTGATAATAAGTTTTCAGTGAAAAAATGACAGTACCGATGAACTATCTCCTTAGTGTACAGTCCATCACCAGTGCCAGGGCGGCTACATGTAACAACCTTGTATCTCCTTTTCTTTGTATACACAAAACCATTTTATTCCCGAAAAGAAAATGGGTACATGCGCTCAACGTCACACTTATCTAATCTTCAATATAAAAAAGAAGATTTGGTATGATTGCCAATGAGACAACTATCCACAAAAGACCAAAATGACACAGACATTAACAACTATAGATCACCGTACGGCCTTCAACAATGAGCAAAGCCCATACCGCATAGTCAGCTATAAAAGGCCCCGATAAGACAATGTAAAACAATTCAAACGAGAAAACTAACGGCCTTATTTATGTAAAAAAATGAACGAAAAACAAATATGTAACACATAAACAAACGACAACCACTGAATTACAGACTCCTGACTTGGGACAGGCACATACCTAAATAATGTGGCTGGGTAAACATGTTTGCCTGGTCCCAACCCTCCCCCTACCCTGGGACAGTGGTATAACAGTACAACATAAGAACGAACTATAAAAATCAGTTGAAAAAGGCTTAACTCATCAGATGGACAAAAATACAAGTGGACGTGACCGGGTACTTATACATCCCGACACAAAAAGACTCAATGAACAGATCTGAGAGTACTCGCAGTTATCGGACAGCTAGTTCAAAGCCACTAACAACTTATAAAAAAATCAATGTCAGTTGTGTTTTGAACGACAGATGGACCTTAAAATTTATATTTCTGTGGGAGTTACAGTCAAGAAATATAAATTCAATTAATTATTTTGAAAATTGACTTATAGGTAATTGCACGCCGGAACTTTTGTGCTTCATCAAATCAAGTTGACTAGCTTTCACATATGACTTCGTAAATAAGTTCCGAATGTTCCTTATGGTAGTGTACGGTCTTCATCAAAGAGCATACCCATACAGTATCATAGTCTCGCAAAACACAATGTTACGAAATCAAATAAATAAAACCAATGTTCTTACTCATGCTAAATACACCATACCAAAAAAACAAATTAGGCAAACAGCATCACAACGACAAACACTACTTACATTCTACAGACTTGGGACAGGCACGTAAAGAATGTGTCGGGGTTTAACATATATATGATAGATCAACCAACCCTACCTATATTGTAAATATTCATGCTATTAGAAGAGATAACCAACACCAATTGATTTGTTACAATACAGATTACCGATATTTATAGTTTACATGGTTTCTCGTTTCTGGTTTTTAGTATTAGACCGTTTTTTCCGTTTAAATGATACACTAGTCATTTTTGGGACCCTTTATAGCTTGCAGTTCGGTGTGAGCCAAGGCTCCGTGTTGACGACCGTATATGCCGTACTATATGACCTATAATAATGGTTTACTTTTACGAATTGTGACTTGGATAGATCTGTCTCATTAACACTCATTTACCGCATCTTCTTCTATTCATTTGAGTGTTCATTTTTTTTTTACTCCCACTGTATTTCATTCTGTTTTAAGTAGAAATATATCTCGTTGCAAACAAAATTGGTAACAGTATTTATTGTTAATATTTATGCTATTAGAAGAGATGAAAAAAGAAGGTTTGTTATATATCAAATCATATGCAATACAGATATTCATAGGGTTCATTTTTTTTTAAACTTCCACTGTATTTCAGTTTAACCTCATTCTATTTTAGGTAATAATATACCTGGTTGCAAACAAGATTGGTTACAAACCAGATTCTGATTACTTCAAGGACATAGTGGACGGTTTGTTTGAGGAACACGACAAAAATAAAGATGGACTTATAGCTTATGATGAATTTGTTCCTAGGCATGATGAACTCTGAATTCGAGACAGTAAGAGGCAGGGACAGGAACCCGATTTTCTTTTTCTTTTTTTTAATTAGAACTCTCAACTTTGAAAGTTTGAGGACATACTACAATTTTATGTATCCTAGCTGGATAAAATACATTTTGACAGTATGTTTTGATGTGTATTAAAATGTGTCTATTTCATTTTTAAATTAGTCCTATAATGTTCGCCTTTTTTTAATTTTGCACTTCCGCTACATTATATTACGTATATTTTTGCCCATCTCTGTATTTTTTTTATGCAGTTCAGCAGTTGTTCCCTATTCATCCTGTGCCCTTATTTTTTTCTATTATAATACTGATTTTTTGCAATCGGCAATCCTCTGGTGAATCCGCTACTCTCCTTTTAACTTGTAACTGAATATACGAAAACCAAGCCTTAGTATATCTCATAAACATGTTTAACCCCGCCGCATTTTTGCGCCTGTCCCAAGTCAGGAGCCTCTGGTCTTTGTTAGTCTTGTATTATTTTAATTTTAGTTTCTTGTGTACAATTTGGAAATTAGTATGGCGTTCATTATCACTGAACTAGCATATATTTCTTTAGGGGCCAGCTGAAGGACGCCTCCGGGTGCGGGAATTTCTCGTTACATTGGAGACGTGTTTGTGACATTCTGCTGTTGTTTTTCTATGGTCGGGTAGTTGTCACTTTGATACATTCCCAATTTCCATTCTCAACTTTAATATAGCAAAACTAATGTATCACTAGCCTGTGACGTCAACACTGAGGTTGTAAGTTTGAATCCCGACATACGTGGCAAGTGCTCTCGACTCCTATCTTATTTGACCCCGACATACGTGGCAAGTGCTCTCGACTTCTTTCTTATTTGACTTCGATTGTCAGTTTTCCTACCGAAGGTCGTTGGTTCTCTCCGGGCAACCGGCTTCCTTTGCCAATACAAACTGTCGGTCACGAAATACCATAAAAGATCATAAAAGGGCTTGAAGTGGGAATAAAGAGCAATCAATCAATTGTTCATATCCCAACGCGTTGTTTATAGTGATCTAAAAAAAAACTTCACCAGATTTGTTGCTTGAGAAGATGTTAGATAAACCGCTAACCAACATCACAATAACCTTCGGCTACGCTCGCCTTTATTATTGTTTTGAAAAATAGCTATAATGTGTTGTTTTACCCTATCTCTTACTATGATTAACAATATATACATCTCAACAACAAAAATTAACAATTTTTTATAAAGTAAAAGCTAGAGGACCCCTTTTTATGATTTCCTACATTCTTCATATCTTTGTCGAGATGACCTATAAAACTCGCAGACAAATTCAATCCCTCTCCGTGTCCGACTTTCATGGGGCGCGAGGTTTGCAGCCATCGTAGATCAACGGAATATAATGACTAAATTATTCAGGTTAACACTGAGGGTTAACATTCATGTACCAAAACAATATTTTATCTTTTGTTAGTTATTTGCTAAAAGGACATTGAAGGGGCTACGTTGTATATTTACGAGTCATCTAAATAATCCACATTATTCACGTCTGCTTAGCGCAGGGGATAGCGCGCCGGACTTCTATCCCGGAGGTTGTGGGATATAATCCCTCCGTGGACGTCATATTATTTTTCTGTTTTTTTCTTCTTTTTTCTTCTTTAACAATAATTGCTTTGATGTATGACCCATTTCTGTTATTGGTATTAACGTAAATGAGCCGTGAAATGGCATTTTCATGTTTTGGTACATCTAAAAACAAGTGGATATATATATAGTTAACAAATACGCTCTCTTTTTTTTCTCTCTTTTTGCTATTGAGTAATCTGTTAATCGTAGAAATATAATGGATGCAAATAAAACATGAAAACTGTTCCACTTAGCCGAATTAAATGGTGTTTCGACTTTTTACAATTATAAAGGCATATTTTGTTCCTCATAATGTCCAACTCGATCGATGGAAAGGGGGAAGATACATTCCCGTGGGTACCATCAGCCTACTAATCTGAACTGGTTTGTTACCGTGTAATATCATTTCTACTCATGTCCTGTAAATTTAATGTTTATAAAACGTTGAACTATTCGAAATGTATGGAAACGTAGCCACGACCAGTAGGAATAGGGTACTAAAAGGCTATGGATTACTAGGTTTGGGATGTATAAATACGCAGCCACGACCAGTTGGACTAGGGTGGTTAAACATGGTGCTATGGATTACTAGGTTTTGGATGTATAATTACGCAGTCATCACGACCAGTCGGAATAAGGTGGTTAAACCTGGTGCTATGGATTACTCTGTTTGATAGTGAAATAAAAGGTTATTGTTCCAATTTGCATTGAACGTATAACTGGATTGGTCGAATTAATTGTTTTTTTGCTGGCTTCCCGTCTATATAGCGGCTAATATGTCATGCATATATAGGAAGTTTTCTATGTTGTGTCTTGTGAACTTTTATTTATCTGGTTGTCTTTTTCTTTTTAGCCATGGCGTTATCAGTTTATTTTCGATCTATGAGTTTCAATGTTCCTCTTGTATCTTTCACCCCTCTTTTATAGGCAATTTCGGCGGTAGGTTCGTATTAAAGACTTCGAATGTTTTTTTTAATATTCATACATGTTTGTTAAAAAAAATACCTATTACAGTAATTTACGTACATCTTAGTTTTTTCTTCGTTATAATTTGTCTAAAGGCTACGTTTTCTTAAATCGATAAAAAGTTAATTGATCAACAAGTCTCTGGTCAAATAAACTTTGTGAGTAGTTTTAGTACCGAGGGTGTGTCTTGTATTGTGGGTTTTCATTGGTTTGAAGTTTTGTGTTACACATATAATTTTGTCGTCAGACATATTTAAAAGAAGCTAAATATTAGATTAGAATTTGAAACTGTTTGAAAATCCACATATACAAGGTAGATATATATTTATCTCTTCATATAATTTCTTAGATTATTTCCGTTTTATTTTAGTATCGGAACAAAACACGACTTTTAAAAATCTTTTCTTGATATCCCATGAAGACAGCCATTTTCAAAAAAAGGGGTGTGTCCCAACCCAGGATTAAAGGGGGTTCCAACTATATGTCTCCATTCAAATACATTGATCGTCCGGTAAAAAAACACCCCTCTGGATCTGCCACTGGTCTGATATTTGATTTCGATGATGTTATGACTTTTTGCTATTTTGCTATTTTGCTTGTAAAATACGATTACATGTTTTTAAATTAATTGAATGCAGGACCCCTTTAACTCTTCGAACTACTTTGCTTTATTTATTAAATAATTATGAAATTTTGTAAGATGCGACCCCAATTTTAAATTTTTCTTACACTAGTAATGATCACTGGCGGATCTAGAAATTTTTTCTGCCCCCCTCTAAATCCGTCTCTTATCATTTACATTTGTAAATTGAGGTGAAGTTAATTACACTTTTTGCCGTAATAAGTATGTATATATACAGAAACATAGTACAGAGTTTTTGTCGAAGTTAAATTATAGAAGTGAGAATGGAAACGGGGATTGTGTCAAAGAGACAGCAACCTGATCACATATCATATGATATCACGAGGCCATCGATAATTCTTCAATTGGTATAGATATATAAAGAACCAAAAATTTGCGAAAGCAAATTTACAGATCTAACATTGTTGGGTTGATGTTTAGACGAGTTGTATATACATTATGTACACAGCCATGTATCACCATCATTGATGGCGATCCAATGGATACATCTGTTGTAGAGTTGTCACTGACTCAGACGTACTTATAAATATAATTATTTTCTGTGACTGTATATTACATTAATTTGTAGGATCCTTTACTATAGATAATTTAGCTGATCTGTAACAATAACATCTTCATGCCTTATATATCATGTACTGTAGTACGCCGCTAGATTAAAATTGACGTGGAAAGGTAACATACGGCCAGCGAAAGCTCTTTTTTGAGAGCCCAGCTGGTCGTGTGGTCTAGCGGGACGGCTGCAGTGCAGGCGATTTGGTGTCACGATATCACAGTAGCATGGGTTCGAATCCCGGCGAGGGAAGAACCAAAAATTTGCGAAAGCAAATTTACAGATCTAACATTGTTGGGTTGATGTTTAGACGAGTTGTATATACATTATGTACACAGCCATGTATCACCATCATTGATGGCGATCCAATGGATACATCTGTTGTAGAGTTGTCACTGACTCAGACGTACTTATATATATATACTCATTAGTGTGTTAAAGTTACATTCTTAGACACTTATATAATTCAATTTAGTAACTGCATCAGTTTATTTACAAACTGATCCACACCTATATAGATTGAATGTTGATTGTTGCTATTTTTAGACACTATATATATATATATATATATATATATATAATTTGCGAAAGCAAATTTACAGATCTAACATTGTTGTAAATTTGTAATAATAAAAATATATAATATGACCCATTGTCCGTTACTCTGGGTTGATGTTTAGACGAGTTGTATATATATATATATATTATATGTTGTAAAAAATCAAAACAAGATATATTTGTATTAAAGCTTTGTTTTGGCACGAAAAGCTCTTAAGATTGTTACACATTAGCAGAGTCTTACACTGATAATAATTTGACAATTATTAGAGGTTTTAGATATAATAAATAGGAATACAATGTTAAATCAGATTTCTCTATATGAAGATATAGAATGATATGTATGATCAAATATGCATTTACATAGTTATTTCTTTTACATGTAATAACATTATTAGTATACTATGAGGTGTGCTGTCCAATAAAGGAAGCAGAGTAACGGACAATGGGTCATATTATATATTTTTATTATTACAAATTTCTTACTCGATTTACTCTGATATTTCATATTAATCAATTCAATCAAAATCAATCAAATGTTCTTTGTTAAACTTTTTTTTAATTTACTTTACATTATGTTTGAAAATTATGTTATCATTCTGCTCATTTTGGGCGCTACGATTGTCAAATGAAATATTTGTTTGTTTGTTAGGTAATAGAAAAATATGTTACATATCTAAATTAGCACAAAGATGAAATAAAAAATCTTCTCATTCAATATAATCATATTTATTTATGCTAAATTCATGATAAAGGCTTGTCGTTGCGGTAAATGACGGTGATCCTGATTGAATAGGGGAAAGGGACCGGGGAGGGGAGAAGCGTTCAGCTTCAATATGGTGCCTAATTCCCTCAAATTGAAAATGGAAAATGTCAAGTTGCCAATATTTCATGCGTATTGAGAGCAATTAAAACTTTAAATTAAAAGTGCTACAAATTACAAATTCGACAGTCTAAGTCTGGTAACTTTGTGACTGTTTGAAGGACTCCATATTTATACAACGTAGATTTTACTCGATACATCAGTTTGTTTTCGATTTATGTTAGTGATGTGTCAACACACGACTTTTAAAATCTTTTAATATTTTCTCAGGAATTTTAGATCCAAGACAAAAGATTGTCTGACATTGAATTTTGACGAAGTTAATTATGACCTTTTGCTGATTATGTTATTTTGTTTGTAACAATTTTAACGTTCTAAACTATTTCACTTTGTTTTTAAGTTAATTATGAGTATTTGTTAAGAATGCAGAGTGAAGAGTTCACTCTTGTGGAGAGTTGTCTCATTGGCAATCATACCACATCTTCTTTTTATATCAATTGCATTTTTCTCTTTCACTGTAATGATTTAATTTGTAAATTGATGGGTAGTAACACACTATTTCTCGAATTACAAAGAAAAGCGCAGTTTTGAGTGTTTGGAGATAGCAACCCGACCAAAAAACAAATAAAAGCACGAAGCAATTTTGCGAAAATATTTTAAAAGGTACATCAAATTCAATAGAGAGTCACAGACTGGTGAACAATATGTCTTTGGTGTTCATTGATAAGCAGTTAAAATTATTGCATAGATCAAATTTAAAGAAAGGTTCTTATGTAATATAATCATATTCTAAATAATATAAATTATGTCAAATTGGTGACATAGTCTTATCTTTATTCAGTAAATTGGTGTGGTCCTGAATGGAGGGGGCGGGGTCAATATTCTATGTTTTAGTATCAAAGTGATACCTGATTCCCGCTGAAATTGAAAATAAAAATATCAGTATGAAAATACAAAAATATAGAAACGAAACGGAAGTCGAATGTTTAGATGAGACATTCATATTAGTTATATAAAGAATATAGTAAGATGGGCAAGAAATATAAAATAATGGCGGGGTAGCTTGTTCAAGATACAATGATGGGAAAAATTATAAATATAGAAAAATATGGTAGAAAAAATAAAAGAATACAGAAATGAGAAATCCCCTTCCGCAACTACATTTTTTGTGAAAATGTTGATTCATATTGAAATTCAATGTTAAAAAACACCGATGAATTATTGTATAGTGGCAAATATTGCATCCCTATTAAGGTCGATAAAAGCTCAACAAGATGCTACAAATGAGAATGTCTGAGACGTATTTCTGAATCTGTTCGAAGAACCACATGCATGTAAACAGGGTAGATTTTACACCGTCATTTATCACAAGATTATTTTCGATATATCATAACACGACTTTTAAATCCTTGCCCATTTCCTCATGAATTTTGTATCTCCTATTATTTTGATTTTTGGGGTCAAATGAGCGAGATGTTATTCTTTTACAATATTGATTTACTTATTTGTATGTGAAATTTCCAAAGTAGCGACTCATGAAATTTTTTAAGCGGGCTCTTGTAAGCATTGATAAAATATAAAAAAAACAGTTATTGGCCAGTCAAATCGGTATGATTTAATCTGCACGGCTCTAGTGAACCTTATTAACCCGAACGACGTGAGACAAAGCATGGTTAAAAAAGAATTAAAAAAAAACCCGGAAGAATTTCAACAATTTATCAAAAACAACCAAAAGTCTATTTCGAAGAATACTTGTATATTTTGCAATGCTATCAGTGCGACTATTTCTAAGCACTGCCCCATGGTTATAGTCAAATGAATTGAATTAATTTTTTTTTGCATCGTTTGTGGTAGAAAGCAATGCACTCTTACTTTAAACTCATGGTAAATAAGAGTAGACGGGTATCATATATAAACACTTATTGTAATATTGCATGGATAGAAGCAAAACACATTTCATAGGTGAAACTTTTTAAAAATAACTAAAATATAACTATAAAAATAGCAAGTAGTTTTTTTTTTAGAAAAAGAGCGGTCCCCATACTCATGTTTAACATGTAAATGATGATCTAGTTTGAGTCCGACGATACTACTACTTGTAATTTCAGATCATTAAATTATTTTAAGTCTGATTTTCTGTCATTCAATTTTACAACTCATACTGCGTGTCAAGACATTTTCTTGTCTTGTCAATTACTCACTTATTTTGATATTTGCAATTGGTTGGTGGTTTCCTTGCAAGATCTACATGTCTGTCAAATGGAGTCAATCTGAGATCGACCACGTGTCATTGATAAGTTATCAATATTAAGTGTTGGTGGTCAATTACGTATCTCAGATACTATTTGCTATAAGTCAACTATATTTGATGAATATAATGATTATAAGGTATATATAAAAAAGAAGATGTGGTATGATTGCAAATGACAGCTCTCCTCGAGAAACCAAATTACACATAAAGTAACAACTATAGGTCACATACGACCTTACAAAATGAGCAAAGCCCATACCGCATAGTCAGCTGTAAAAGGCCACAAAATGACAATGTAAAACAATTCAAACGAGAAAATTAACAGCCTGATTTATGTACATGTTTGTCTGACAGGTTTCACCTGACTATGAGCTAAATTTTATGTTTTATTGAATCAGGTTTAGTTTTGTGGTTTGGTCTATCAATTAAATTATACTAATAGGGTATATTTTTCGGATACTATAAGCAATGCCACTATATATTTGGTTCATTTGGTTCTAAGTTGGTCATGTGTGATTGACAAATTTCATCTGACCTTGACCTCATTTTCATGGTTCATTGGACAACTTTTAATTTTTGTGGTTCGGTCTATAACAGTAACTAGGTAGCAATTGGGTCACTACATTTGGTGTTTGGAATTATATTTTGGTTTGCATGTCTGTCTGTCATGTTTTATATGACATTGACGTCATTGTTATTTTTAAAAAGATGCAGATTTAGAAGGACAGGGGGTGAGCCTACCTGAATGAGCTTGATATATGTTAGATACATAGACTATATAGACCTTTTACTTGTGAGTATCACCCACACGTTGGCCTGGTAGTGACTCCATCCTAAACCCCAAGGATTCCAGCAATCAAACGTTTAAATAAATTGTGTAAAACATTGAATGATACAGACAATGTCTTTGTAAAGACTTGCATTTCCTAACATCTATATTGTGTTTTGTTATTTGTAGGAACTTGCAAATACAGGACTGTTTTGAAAGGAATAGAAATAAAACAGAATGACTTATTATGACAAAAGATAACAAGCCATGCATAAGTGACAGAAATTTGGTTGCTGAATGGTAAGTTAATTAAATCTATATATATATATATATATATTTCGTTATGGCTTGTACTCAATTTTCCCCTCATGTGTATATGAACCGTTCATCATTTTTCGACTCTTTAAATTCAAGAGTCTATACTAAATTGAAGTACATTATCTATGGCCTTCCAAATACCGTTTCGATCCCTAACATCACTGAAGAGACAGTAATGGTCGACATCCGTATATGGTGTACAAACTTTTGCACTTCATGTTTGTGTCATACTATCTTTTCCGCAAGTTTGTTGTTTTCTGTTAAATATTCAATTAAAATTAAGATCCGTTTTGTTACATCTTGTGGTAAATTTATTTGGCAATCGTTAATGTCAATCAACTGGGTTGAAGAATATCACTGGCTCGACCTGTTAACACTGGATACTTTTAATTTGCAAAACACTCATTTGCAAATCTGCCGTCATCTCTCCTTAGAGCTACAGTGTCGTGCATATAATTTAAATGTGCTGAATTACACGGGATTCAATAATTTCATTGCTTTTCTACGGTCATTATTATATATATTTTGTAATTTGATTTAGAAAAACATGGGTTTTTATATATCCCATGGGACAGTGGAAAATCCCTTGGGATTGATCATGATCCCATGGGATTTTAGTTACACCCCATAGATTTTTTTTGAGTCCCATGGGACAAAAAAAAAATCCAATGGAACTATAATTATCCCCTGGGATTTCAAATACCCCATGGGACAAAATAAAATCCTATGGGATTCAAATAATGAATAAACAATTATGTAGAAAAACATGGGATTTTCAATATCCCATGGGACAGGGGAAAATCCCCTTGGATTGATCATGATCACATGGGATTTTGGTTTCACTCTATAGATTTTTTTGGAGTCCCATGGGACCAAAAAATCCAATGGGACTATTATTATCCCATGGGACAAAATAAACTTATAAGGGATTCAAATAATGAATATACAGTAATGTGTATGTTTAAATGAATTATGTTTGATAGTAAAAAGTTTATCATATATATATGAATGTATTTTTTTTCCATTTTGTCACAAACATGTTTTTGAATTGTTTATATGACTATAAAGATTATTATTATTTTTAAAAAGTATAATAATATTTTAAATCAAAAAATAAAATCCTTTAACTGAAATAAAATGATGACATGTTTAAAAAAGAGAAAAAAACATATCGTTTTGAAATCTTTGTCTTGTTTCTTTTCATATTCTGACAGAAATTGTTTTTGACAAAGCACAGTTAATAGTGTATTCTTTTCATGAGGTAAAGTTTATCTGTGTTATAGTTTCATTGCGATACATGAATATGCACACTTTGAATTGTATACCCTTGCGGTGTTTATGATATCACATTTATATTTGCCAATTTATGAAATAAGCTCTTTTCCATGTAATTTTAGTTTTGTTGTTTCAGCTTGCTATGCACAATCATTCAGTCCAGTCCCCTATACAAGAGTCAAGTAAATAAATTATTCCATCCAGTAGAATATTGGGGGCAATATTCCTACAATTCTTAAACAAATATTTTTTTGCAATCTGTTCTTCAAAGATATTCCTTCGTACATCTTTATTGGATGGAGCGATTTACATGAGTGGACAAAGCAAGTTCATTTAGACCACAAAATACTAATATTTTTTTTTCATTCGTCGATAATTACGTTTTTGCATTTACATGAATAAGTTTTTGTCCATCTATGATCATGATGATATTACTCCTTCTTATTTATTATGTTGAAATGTCCACTTTATTACGTAGGAAATAAACACATTCCGTTTTTATATATTAATAGAAAAGTCACACTATGTAGAAAATATCAACTATATAAGTTTTCTCTTCAGTATTGACCTATTGAATGATGATCATGAAAACCAAGATGTCTGCATGATCTACAAGTATTCAAAACTCAAAATTATAAATGAAGAAAAATTCAGCAATAAAATGGTTAATTATCATGTTTATGAACATTTTGATAAACTTACATTTGAATATTAATTGTAAGTACTCTTATTTTACTGCTTTGTGTATATGGTTTTCATATCAGTTGTATATTGCCTTGTTGCAGTCTTTTGAGTTAAGCCAATTGCAACAAATGTTGACAGTTTGTTCAAATGATGTGCTGTTATAAAAACCACTATCCCAGGTTAGGGGTTGATTGAGTGCTCACAAAATGTTTATTTAATTAGTTGTTATTGGCTTTGAATTAGCTGTCAGTAACTGTGAGTACTAACAGATCTGCAAGTTGAGTCTTTTTTGTTGAAGGGAAAGAATAAACTTCCAGCCACATCCGGTTTGTGGTTTTCTGCTTTAATTTGTTGCATTCAAATGAGTTAATAAAAAGGAGAATGAAATCGGGAATTTATCAAAATAACCTGACTCAAGAGCAGAAAAAAACCCCTTTAAACTGATTTTTATAGTTTTTATATTGAACTGATACTTGCACCACTGTAATTAATTAGAGGATGATTTGGAGGCAGCTAACATATTAACCATGCCACATTTTATAAGAGTCTGTCCCAAGTAAGCGTGTTTTTCAGTGTTTGTCAATTGTTGCTATATATCATATTTGTTTTTTTTCTTGTTTATTGTTTTGTGCAAAAATCAGGCACTTAGCTTTCGCCTTTGCATTGTTTTACATTTGTTATTTCATGGCCTTTTATATATTACTATGCAGTATAAGGTTTGCTCATTGTCGAAGGCTGTACAGTGAACTATTTTTGTTAAATCTAATGTTATTTGATCTCTATTGGATAAAAGTTTCCGTGGCAATCATACCGCTTCTTAGTTTTATATCAACCTGGCTATATTTCACCTGTCCAAAATCAGGAGCCGCCTGTACATAGTTCAGGGGTTAATGTTGGTTCACGTCTGTCAAAAATATTTTTTCATAAATCGTTTTTATTTTAAAAATTAGTCTGGTATACTAGTATTTGAAGTTTAAAATGATGTTTTGTTTCAAATTTTGTTTGTGGAGTTTTCTTTTTATAGATGACTATATCATGTATCGGGGATGTGTTTTCTCAATATTTTCAGGTCATTATTTGCCTCTAAAAAGATATTGCATTGCTTACATCCGCGGGTGGATAGTTTTCTCACTTATCATACCACATCTTATTTTCATAATAATCATTTCTCAAGAGCATTAACTTTTTATAGAAGTGGACTTGCCATTTAGGTTTTGTTAACTTCTGTAAATCTTTTTTTGTTGATAATTTCTTTTGTTTATAGTTCCCCTTTATCTTTAATGTTCTTGCCCTACAGATAAAGGGCTAAACATTATCCTTTAATGACTTTAACTACTATAACTTAATAAGTAGGCAACGGAGTATTTGCACATATCTTGTCTTGCTCCCCATTTTTACTGATTAATATTATCAATATTCTTTGAAAATGAAGTGTTAGTTATATTAATCTCGGCAGTCAGACATCTTCGTATTTTTATATGACACCTTGCAGTCATTCCGTGCACCAAAATAAGTAGATATATGCTTATAATATCTGATAAAATGACAAAACCAAGAAAACTTTGACCAAAGAACCCTTAACTTCGTTTACGGTTATAGGAATCTGCTAGACAGACATGTACACATTGCAATCGTTACATCCACCAAATATAAGTTACCTGTTGTAAATGCCTTTACCAAGTCAGGAATAGGACAGTTGTTGTCCATTCGTTTGTTGTGTTTTATCCTTTGATTTTGCCATTTGATTAGGGACTTTTCGTTTTAAATTTTCCGCGGTGTTCAGTATTTTTGTGATTTTACTTTATACCTGTTGCTTAGAGCATAATTATGACAAACTGACAAATCAATGCGAATCTTTTATTGACAAATGAACCATGAAAATAAAGTCAAGGTCATATAAAACATGTCAGACAGACAGGTGCATCTTACAGTCATTCCATTCACCAAATATAGCGGCATTATTGCTTACAGTATCCGAAAAATTGACCAAACCACAAAAACTAAACTTTGTCCAATGTCCTATGAAAATAAAATCAAGTAATTAAGGTCAGACGGATGCACCTTAAAATCATTCCATAAATCTAACAAGGTTGACCTGCTAATTTAAAAATAAGAAAATAGAAAACTGACAAAAAAACAAAAAAATAACATTGAGCAATGAACCATGAAAATGTGGTGTAGCTCGAATAAAACATGTCAGACTAATATGTACATCCTTAAAAAATGTCAGACACCAAATCTACTTGAAATTTTGATACAGTATAAGAAAAAACTGATTTTATCCATCGGATCACCAGCAGTGATGATGATACAAGGCTGACAATACATTCTGTACATATAATTCGTCTAAACATCACACAAAGATGATTATAGAAGAGAACAAGGTCCATTCTTATTAAATAGTTAGATACATTAATATAACATAGCTTTAAATCAATTCTGATAGCATAGTATTAAGCACATCATTATAGAGTTCCATTAATAGTACATACTTATAGCACAGTACTAAGTACATTTTTATAGCGAGAACTATGTCCTTTCTTATAAGATAACACTAGGTAGATTTTTATAACATCGTACTAGTTCAATACATATACCATTCAACTAATTACTAGTACATTATAATAGCAAACTGAAGGTCTTTTCTTATAGCATAGAACTAAATATATTATCATAGCATTCCCCTAATTACATTATTAAAGCTGAGAACCATATCAATTCTTATAGCATAGCACTAAGTACATTATTATAGCAAGAACTAGGTTCATTATTATAGCATAACACAAGGTAACCTGTTATGACACAATACTTGGTCCATTCCATTATAATTCCATTGAGTACATTATTATACCATAGCACTAGATTCTTTCTTATAGCATAACACTAAGTCCACTGATAAAGCAACCCACCAAGTACATTATTATAGCATAGCATTATAGCATAGCATTTCGATTACTCTTATGAATTCCACTAAGTACTCATTAAGATGTTTGAGAAGCACTACCCTTTCTCTACCAAATGTGGAGGAGACTGGATCAGTCATCTGTGTTAGCGAAGCTGTACCCTTACTCAATCACATGCATATGAGACAAGCTTGGGTTCTCAATTAGGTGCATATGAGACAAGCTTGGGTTCTCTACCAGAATGAGAAGCTGTACCCTTACTCTTTCACACAAAGATGACAATGTATCCGTACTCATTTACATGTATGAGGAATTGTATTGTAACTCACTCATTTGAATGAGATACTTGTAATAAACATATCAGATGTATCAGTCTGTTTCAGTTACATGTCAAATATATACCAACTTGTACATTATCAATTCATTATCATAGCAATATATAGGTCACTTATTATAGCATAACACTAGGAACACTATAATAACTAGTGCTAAGTGGTTTCTTAAAAATTTCAATAATTACATTCTTCTAGCATAGCACAACCCATGATTATAGAGGAGAACAAGGTCCTTTCTTAAAGAATAGCACTATATACATTAATATAACATAGCTTTAGGTCAATTCTGATAGCATAGTATTAAGCATTTCACTATAGAGTCCATCACTAGTACATACTTAAAGAACAAGACTAGGTACATATTTATTGCGAAAACTAGGTCCTTTCTTATAAGATAGCACTAGGTAAATTATCATAAAATCGTACTAGGTCTATTCATATACCATTCTACTAAGTACTAGTACATTATAATAGCAAACTGAAGATCCTTTTCTTATAGCATAGCACTAAATATATTATCATAGCATTCCCCTAAGTACATTATTAAAGCTGAAAACTATATCAATTCTTAAAACATAGCACTAAGAACATTAAAATAGCAAGAACTAGGTCCATTTTTATAGCATAATACTAGGTAACCTGTTATGACACAATACTTGGTCCATTCCTATATAATTCCATTGAGTACATTATTATACCCTAGCACTAGGTCCTTTCTTATAGCATAACACTAACTCCACTGATAAAGCAACCCACCAAGTACATTATTATAGCATAGCACTAGGTTCATTATTATAGCATAGCATTTCGATTACTCTTATGAATTCCACTAAGTACTCATTAAGATGTTTGAGAAGCACTACCCTTTCTCTACCAAATGTGGAGGAGACTGGATCAATCATCTGTGTTAGCGAAGCTGTACCCTTACTCAATCACATGCATATGAGACAAGCTTGGGTTCTCAATTAGGTGCATATGAGACAAGCTTGGGTTCTCTACCAGAATGAGAAGCTGTACCCTTACTCTTTCACACAAAGATGACAATGTATCCGTACTCATTTACATGTATGAGAAATTGTATTGTAACTCACTCATTTGAATGAGATACTTGTAATAAAAATATCAGATGTATCAGCCTGTTTCAGTTACATGTCAAATATATACCAACTTGTACATTATCAATTCATTATCATAGCAATATATAGGTCACTTATTATAGCATAACACTAGGAACACTATAATAACTAGTGCTAAGTGGTTTCTTAAAAATTTCAATAATTACATTCTTCTAGCATAGCACAACCCATGATTATAGAGGAGAACAAGGTCCATTCTTATAGAATAGCACTATATACATTAATATAACATAGCTTTAGGTCAATTCTGCTAGCATAGTATTAAGCATTTCACTATAGAGTCCATCACTAGTACATACTTAAAGAACAAGACTAGGTGCATATGTATTGCGAAAACTAGGTCCTTTCTTATAAGATAGCACTAGGTAAATTATTATAAAATCGTACTAGGTCTATTCATATACCATTCTACTAAGTACTAGTACATTATAATAGCAAACTGAAGATCCTTTTCTTATAGCATAGCACTAAATATATTATCATAGCATTCCCCTAAGTACATTTTATTAAAGCTGAAAACTATATCAATTCTTAAAACATAGCACTAAGAACATTATTATAGCAAGAACTAGGTCCATTTTTATAGCATAACACTAGGTAACCTGTTATGACACAATACTTGGTCCATTCCTATATAATTCCATTGAGTACATTATTATACCCTAGCACTAGGTCCTTTCTTATAGCATAACACTAAGTCCACTGATAAAGCAACCCACAAAGTACATTATTATAGCATAGCACTAGGTTCATTATTATAGCATAGCATTTCGATTACTCTTATGAATTCCACTAAGTACTCATTAAGATGTTTGAGAAGCACTTCCCTTTCTCTACCAAATGTGGAGGAGACTGGATCAATCATCTGTGTTAGCGAAGCTGTACCCTTACTCAATCACATGCATATGAGACAAGCTTGGGTTCTCAATTAGGTGCATATGAGACAAGCTTGGGTTCTCTACCAGAATGAGAAGCTGTACCCTTACTCTTTCACACAAAGATGACAATGTATCCGTACTCATTTACATGTATGAGAAATTGTATTGTAACTCACTCATTTGAATGAGATATTTGCACAAAACATATCAGATGTATCAGCCTGTTTCAGTTACATATCAACTATATACCAACTTGTACATTATCATAGCAATATATAGGTCACTTATTATAGCATAACACTAGGAACACTATAATAACTAGTGCTAAGTGGTTTCTTAAAAATTTCAATAAATAAATTTCATTCTTCTAGCATAGCACAACCCATGATTATAGCAGAGAACAAGGTCCATTCTTATAGAATAGCACTATATACATTAATATAACATAGCTTTATATCCATTCCGATAGCATAGTATTAAGCACATCATTAAAGAGTCCATTTATAGTACATACTTATAGAACAGCACTAGGTATATTTTTATAGCGAAAACTAGGTCCTTTCTTATAAGATAGCACTAGATAAACTATTATAACATCGTACTAGGTCTATTCATATACCATTCCACTTAGTACTAGTACATTATACTAGCAAAGTAAAGATCCTTTTCTTATAGAATAGCACTAAATATGTTACCATAGCTTTCCCTTAGTACATTATTTAAGCTGAGAACTAAATCAATTCTTATAGCATAGCACTAAGTACATTATTATAGCAAGAACAAGGTCCATTATTATAGCATAACACTAGGTAACCTGTTATGACACAATACTTGGTCCATTCCTATATAATTCCATTGAGTACATTATTATACCCTAGCACTAGGTCCTTTCTTATAGCATAACACTAAGTCCACTGATAAAGCAACCCACCAAGTACATTATTATAGCATAGCACTAGGTTCATTATTATAGCATAGCATTTCGATTACTCTTATGAATTCCACTAAGTACTCATTAAGATGTTTGAGAAGCACTACCCTTTCTCTACCAAATGTGGAGGAGACTGGATCAGTCATCTGTGTTAGCGAAGCTGTACCCTTACTCAATCACATGCATATGAGACAAGCTTGGGTTCTCAATTAGGTGCATATGAGACAAGTTTTGGTTCTCTACCAGAATGAGAAGCTGTATCCTTACTCTTTCACACAAAGATGACAATGTATCCGTACTCATTTACATGTATGAGAAATTGTATTGTAACTCACTCATTTGAATGAGATATTTGCACAAAACATATCAGATGTATCAGCCTGTTTCAGTTACATATAAACTATATACCAACTTGTACATTATCATAGCAATATATAGGTCACTTATTATAGCATAACACTAGGAACACTATAATAACTAGTGCTAAGTGGTTTCTGAAAAAATTCAATAAATAAATTACATTCTTCTAGCATAGCACAACCCATGATTATAGCAGAGAACAAGGTCCATTCTTATAGAATAGTACTTTATACATTAATATAACATAGCTTTACGTACATTCCGATAGCATAGTATTAAGCACATCATTAAAGAGTCCATTTATAGTACATACTTGTAGAACAGCACTAGGTACATTTTTAAAGCGAAAACTAGGTCCTTTCTTATAAGATGGCACTAGATAAACTATTATAACATCGTACTAGGTCTATTCATGTACCATTCCACTAAATACTAGTACATTATAATAGCAAACTGAAGATCCATTTCCTATAACATAGAACTAAATATTTTATTATAGCATTACCCTAAGTACATTATTAAAGCTGAGAACCATATAAATTCTTATAGCATAGCACTAAAAACATTATTATAATAAGAACTAGGTCCATTATTATAGCAGAACACTAGGTTACCTGTTATAACACAATACTAGGTCCATTCCAATACAATACCACTGATTACATTATAATACCATAGCATTAAGTCCTTTCTTATAGCATAGCACTAAGTCCATTGATAAAGCAACCCACCAAGTACATTATTATAGCATAGAACTAGGTTCATTATTATAGCATAATATTAAGATTATTCATATAAATTCCACTAAGTACTCATTAAGATGTTAGAGAAGCACTTCCCTTTCTTTACCAAATGTGGAGGAGACTGGATCAGTCATCTGTGTTAGCGAAGCTGTACCCTTACTCAATCACATGCATATGAGACAAGCTTGGGTTTTCAATTAGGTGCATATGAGACAAGCTTGGGTTCTCTACCAGAATGAGATGCTGTACCCTTACTCTTTTACACAAAGATGACAATGTATCCGTACTCATTTACATGTATGAGAAATTGTATTGTAACTCAATCATTTGAATGAGATACATGTACAAAACATATCAGATGTATCAGGTTGTTTCAGTTACATATCAAATATATACCAACTTGTACATTATCATAGCAATATATAGGTCACTAATTATAGCATAACACTAGGAACACTATAATAACTAGTGCTAAGTGGTTTCTTAAAAAGTTCAATAATAACATTCTTCTAGCATAGCACAACCCATGATTATAGCAGAAAACAAGGTGAATTCTTATAGAATAGCACTATATACATTAATATAACATAGCTTTAGGTCAATTCTGATAGCATAGTATTAAGCACATCACTGTAGAGTTCATTACTAGTACATACTTATAGAACAACACTAGGTACATATTTATTGCGAAAACTAGGCCCTTTCTTATAAGATAGCACTAGGTAAATTATTATAAAATCGTACTAGGTCTATTCATATACCATTCCACTTAGTACTAGTACATTATAATAGCAAAGTAAAGATCCTTTTCTTATAGAATAGCACTAAATATGTTATCATAGCATTCCCCTAAGTACATTATTAAAGCTGAGAACTAAATCAATTCTTATAGCATAGCACTAAATACATTATTATAGCAAGAACTAGGTCCATTATTATAGCATAACACTAGGTAACCTGTTATGACACAATACTTGGTCCATTCCTTTATAATTCCATTGAGTACATTATTATACCCTAGCACTACGTCCTTTCTTATAGCATAACACTAAGTCCACTGATAAAGCAACCCACCAAGTACATTATTATACTATAGCGTATCACTAGGTTCATTATTATAGCATAGCATTTCGATTACTCTTACGAATTCCACTAAGTACTCATTGAGATGTTTGAGAAGCACTACCCTTTCTCTACCAAATGTGGAGGAGATTGGATCAGTCATCTGTGTAAGGGAAGCTGTACCCTTACTCAATCACATGCATATGAGACAAGCTTGGGTTCTCAATTAGGTGCATATGAGACAAGCTTGCGTTCTCTACCAGAATGAGAAGCTGTATCCTTACTCTTTCACACAAAGATGACAATGTATCCGTACTCATTTACATGTATGAGAAATTGTATTGTAACTCAATCATTTGAATGAGATACATGTATAAAAACATATCAGATGTATCAGGTTGTTTCAGTTACATATCAAATATATACCAACTTGGACATTATCATAGCAATATATAGGTCACTTATTATAGCATAACACTAGGAACACTATAATAACTAGTGCTAAGTGCTTTCTTAAAAATTTCAATAATTACATTCTTCTAGCATAGCACAACCCATGATTATAAAGGAGAACAAGGTCAATTCTTATAGAATGTACTATATACATTAATATAACATAGCTTTATGTCCATTCCGAAAGCATAGTATTAAGCACATCACTAAAGAATCCATTTATAGTACATACTTATAGAACAGCACTAGGTACATTTTTATAGCGAAAACTAGGTCCTTTCTTATAGGATAGCACTAGATAAACTATTATAACATCGTACTAGGTCTATACCATTCCACTAAGTACTTGTACATTATAATAGCAAACTGAAGGTCCTTTCGTATAGCATAGCACTAAATATATTAGCATAGAATTCCCCTAAGTACATTATTAAAGCTGAGAACTATGTCAATTCTTATAGCACTAAGTACATTCTTCTAGCAAGAACTAGGTCCATTATTATAGCATAACACTAGGTTACCTGTTATAACACAATACTAGGTCCATTCTAATACAATTCCACTAATTAAATTAATATACCATAGCATTAGGTCCTTTCTGATAGCATAGCACTAAGTCCACTGATAAAACGAACCCATCAAGTACATTATTATAGCATAGAACTAGGTTCATTATTATAGTATATCACTTAGATTATTCTTATAAATTCCACTAAGTACTCATTAAGATGTTGGAGAATCACTACCTTTTCTATACCAAATGTGGAAGGGACTGGATCAGTCATCCGTGTTAGCGAAGCTGTGCCCTTACTCAATCACATGCATTTGAGACAGGGTTGGGTTCTCAATTAGGTGCATCTGAGACAAGCTTTGGTTCTCTACCAGAATGAGAAGCTGTACCCTTACCATTTCACACAAAGATGACAATATATCCGTACTCAATTACATGTACGAGAAATCATAGTGTAACTCTAGTACTAGATACATTAATATAACACAGCTTTTGCTCAATTCTGATATCATAGTAATGTAATGACGTACAGGCATTTCTGCATGTAGAAAATGGTTGATTAAATCTGGTTTTATAGCTAGCTAAAAAGAGGTAGAGCCAATTTGCCGGCAATTTGTTTCTTTCGATAAGATAGGTAAATCATGTTTTAAATAGCCCGATAGATGCTAATTATAGTACATGAAAATACGTCACATCATCTATTTTCATACCTTGAACAGGTGTTCCTACAAAAACAAGGCCCAGACTATTGAATTTTTAATATTGATTTTATTTTATTATTAACATCCTTTATGCAAGCATACCACGTAACTTGACAAGGAGCCACATGATATCGAACAAATTCAAATCGTGATTTTCTCATTCTGAATATATGTTTATCTGTATATACGTATTTGTCTTTTAAGGTTTTGTCGTCTATAAGATAATGATATGATAATACATGTATATATTTTAACCGGAGACCATCTTACATCAGTTGGTCATAGATCACCCTGTGTTACTAGCACATGTTATATTTACTTTTCTGTCATTTTAACAAATCGGCCCTTCGTTTTGATACAGATGCAACAGCTTCTTGATCTTTTACCTACAATCTCGATTTGTAGTGTAACTGATTTGTTCTCTTGTGTTGTTTTATTTTCTGATGACAAAGGTACCGGTGTAGGGACGGTGGTAAAAAAATAAGTTCTAGTATATATACAGTTTGTGAACTGGCGGCATAATTGTTGTTAACTGCATTTGTTACCTATAATACCATGTTCAAAAAAGGTTCAGAAAAATGTTTTTTTTTGTTGTTTTGAAACTTGTATACAATGGCCTTATTTTAAGTTATGTGTATATTACACGCGCAACACGTAGGCTTCATTTCTATAGAATTATTTCTAGTGTTATTGGTTATGTACAGGCACCTACATCAGTTTGACGGCAGTAGTCCCTTGAATATATGTAATAAATGTAAACACATGAATAGAAAGTAAGTCAAGCGTATGGACAGTCATAGGGTTGCACACAATAAGTGATACATTATTTTTTCTTTGATACATGTAAAATGATATACTAGTAAATTCTATAGTCAAAATGAACCATAATGACTCCATGAATTAAGCAAACATCCGAAAAAATATGATAGAAACATTAAAATTTAATATAACAACACAAAAAAAGGCAATTATTCTGAGCGAGATTCGAACCCTTTCTTCAAAACCATCATTTATAAGTAGTTCTGTGGTCTTTTTTTATATCTTTATTATATTTACAATCTATATATACATATCACAGTTTACAATTACAATTACACATAAATGAACAGATTGTAAATATTTATCGTCCTTTCTCTGAAATGAAAATGTTCTAAGTTTATACAATCTATATATTCCCTTATTTTATTTTCCCCTTAAATGACTTTCTTATAATTAACTTGCTAATACTTTAATCTTCTACTTTTCTACTTTTTCTATTTTTTTTTTTTTTTTTTTTAACTTTTTCACAATTTTGAGATAAAATGATAAAAACAACAGTTAAACTATTACAAGAAGAGAAAAAAAAATCGGAAATGTTTATACATACACAAATGATCTATTTTAATTAATGTTGGTTGTTTAAGAAAAAATAAAAAAAAATTATGGTCTGGAAACCAACCGTTTTTTTTTGTTTTTTTTTTTTAAGTCGTTCTGTGCTCTACTGGTGGAGCTACGGCGATACTTATCGTTATACCATTTAATAAGAAGCTATATCGGTACAATGTATCGATGTTACAATTTTTTCTTTAAAATGTTGTTTTTTATGTAATAAGGACACACTAAACCAATTTTATTTTTGAGGGAAAAAGTAGTATGAATAACAACAGTCATAAAAAGCATAACTTTTTTTTGGTTTGAAATGATTTTCTGGGGGGATTCCCTGTTTTTTTCACCTAAAAACACCCGAAAATCCGAATATTGGACTTTCTTCCTTTTGAGGGTTAAATTAACTATTGATCACACATATCATAATATATGTAAATCGAGATATTGATCAAAAAGCATTTTTATTTTCAGTTTTTATATTAAATTTTATTCTGTCGGGACTTTTTGAAATTGGCCCTTCTGTGAAAAAAAACCCGGCAAATTGGCCCTACCTCTTTTCTTTTTCTGCGAAAAATATTACATCATGTGTAATAGTTTACAATTTAATTGAAGTATTCTGACAAAAGCGTGAAATTTGTGTCTTTGTGCTGTTTTCTGCTCATTGGTCGAGTTGTTGGGTCTTTGACACAATTCCTGTTTCCATTCTTAATTCTTATGTTGAGTTCAGAATGTAGATTTGTTTTCAATTCTGGGACACCTTGATCACTACACAATATAAACCAATTTTAGCAACAAAACAGCAAAGCCTATACCAAAAAGTGCCAATATAAAAATGAGAAGATGTAGTTCGATTTGCTAATGCTGTAACTATCCATTGGATACAAAATAAAGTGGATGTACGCTAAACAAGTCAATCAGCAGTCTGATTTGTTATTAAAAATGATAAACAATAAGAGCTTGAAGAAAAAAAAAACTATGCTTTAATTTCATTTATTTTTTGTTCTGTTTAATATTGTTAAGGTTAGAATTCACGCAGAGGCTTTATACATATCAACTGCCGTAATTTATGTCTTGCATTTCTGTGATTGACAACAAGGATTTCTGCTGGTTGATATTCGGTTTAAACGATTTGTTAGGGAACGACCATTTAACTTCAAAAAGAGGGGAGGTTAGGCAATTCTTTAAAAATATTCTGATCTCAAATTTGATGAGGAAAAATGATTCTGGTCAAGCAGATGACAAAAATGCAGATTCCCCCCATACAGTGTACCACCGAAACATAACTCTCCTCCACCTTGAAGTTAGATGATTGCTCCCTTATTTATAATAATTATAATTCGACAAAAAATATATAATTCTATTTAGTTTGCCTTGTAAGATGAATGAAATGGTACTGGTACTTCCATATCTACATGATCTATCTTACAATGTCCAAATTTCCATAAAAAATAATGAAATTTAAAAAATAATATAATAAAATACCGGAATTAAATAAAATGTTTTTCAATTTTCTTTGAAATTCAATACCTGCAGATTATCTGAGAAATATCATAAATTATAATTATTAGAATAAAAAAAACATGCTATAATTTTTAACGTTGATATAAGCAGATGATTAATGTTCCGCCATTAGTATTTGAAGGCGGTAAATAACACTACAGGGATAACTCAGGTATAACTCAGTTAAAATCAGCCTAACGTTTAATCATGTTCTATAATTTATTAAGGTTAACTATCAAATTGTTCAAAATAAGTGTTTGTCAAACTTCTATATATTCAATGAAATTTTTGAAAGAAAGTATATGGTTCATTATTTTTTCAAAGTATTATTATATGAAAAGGACATAGTAAATATTTTTAAGTTTTAAGTTTTATAAAAATCAAACGAACCAAATGTTTGTTCAAGGTGTTTGGTACTACCTGAAGAATAAATAATCATTTTGATTTAAAAATAAAAATGACATTATTTGGTGTAGTTTTTCCACAGTTCATTCACGATTTCTCCAGCGACAACCTGATTGACTTTATTACTCAGCATCCATATTAGAAAAACTCCATCCCGACGCAAATAGCTATGAACAAAGTTTTTTTGTGATTCCGTCAAGTGTTCTGGAATTTTCTGGTACATTCCAGTACGAACGCCATCTACTGTAAGAAACTTTTGTACATAGACCTCTGCTCGATATGGCAAAAATGTAGATACCAAGTTATACAGGAAGTAGATGGCGTTTATAATCGTCATAACAACCAAAAGGAACCAATTTGCTATGAATATTTTCTCACTGAATAGATTGATCGGCAATGAACATTGTACAGTCCATGTTTGTACATTCGTCATTTGTCGTAATTCAAAATCACAAAACGTAACAATTGGAAATCTGTTTGGGTCCAACAAAGTATCTCCCATAGTAGCGCGTTTGAGAATATCAGGCCCTAGTGTTTTAAATCTTATTCCAAGGATACTGTCTACTATAAATATTTGACATAAAGCAGTTGCTGCATACAATAATGAAGTAAGAAGAAATATAAGTACAATATAATTTCCCTTGTGGATCCCCATAGCAGCAATAGTTTCATTCGTTTGTTCCATATTTCTATGCCTCGTTGTCACGCGATTCCGAATTTTTAAGTATTTTTCAAAATATTCAACAGTACCATTTAACGATTCAATACGTTCTTTTCCATACTTGTATGATATTTCGTTTGAAATTTTAATAATTTTTTTAATATTCAAAGACGAGTAACCACTAAAACCCTTCCAGAACAATCTTGGCACATAAAATAAAACGGCCTGGAAAAGTAAAATAATAGGAGTCCATTGGTAATATGGAATTTCAGTTTCATGTCTCAAATATTTGTCATTCGGAATTGTAGAATTAAAATCGATGACGTAAGTATTTCGGACCCAACAATAACTGTCGATATAGGCTCTTTGGTATTTGGTAAATTGAGCAGGACACCAGCACTGAATCGGGTTACCAACATATAGCTTTGTACTAACGGCTATCGCGACGGCAATGAAAAAGATCAGACAACCAGACCGATTTAATTGATGAATCCGTGAATCGTCTGTTAAATCCTTTATTCCCGCCAATTTTTTCGCTAGTTCAAAGTCGTTGATCCTGAAATCAAACAATAATGATAACTATATAATGATAATGATAATGATAATGATAATGATAATGAGGAAGGATGGATAAGGAATATAAAAGGAGGAATCGTTATTTAAAAACACGAGAAAGAAGGATAATCCTAGTCAAGGTGTCGTTCAAATAGTTGCAGAACCACATGCCGGTTTACTGACAAAGGTAATCAAATAAAGAGAGTTTGATGCCTTATGTTGAATTAAAAGTGCAGAAGTTGCACCTCAACATAAATTACTATTGATAGCTTGCATTACCTGGGGCCTTAAGTCTGCGTACCCCTGCAGGATATGTTCCTGACACCTTGCTACTACTCTGACCATGGCAAATGTAAATCTTGCGAAGGAAAATTGAACTGTTTTTAAGTTCTCGTTGTTTGTCACATGACTACACATAACTTTATCGGCACTACGTCTTTGATGGAACATGTGTGGGTTTTACATTTATCAGCCTCGCTTCGATATACAGTAACATGCTTCATACATTTTTTCTCTTTTTTTTTTTTTTTTATCATTAACGAACAGGAACCAACTCATCACAGAGATAAAGAAGAACACGGATTGATGCTTGGAAACTTTTTTCGGATTTAATCTCCATGAAATTCGCGTAGGGTATTTTCGCGATAAAAAAAACCCAGAAATTATACACATTTATTACCAGATATACAACATACTTTTTACCATAATACAAGCCCCGAACAAGATTTTTACTTGAAGTACACATCAAGCCATTTTAAAAGGGGGGTCCCAACACAGTATAAAGGGTGGAATTCCAGCTATATGTTCCCATTCAAATGCATTGATTGGCACAAAAAAGACTCCAAACCCAGGAACCCCTCCCCCATCCCGGATCCGCCAATGACATATAGATTATGATACACAGGTGTGCATGCTTGTTCGTTCCACTGACTGTTGTAGAAGTCTCTTAGTAAATCTCGTTGTCAATACTTTATGTATGTATACAAGTTAAAGGAAATAAAAACACAAAGATTTTATACACGCAGTAAGTTTTTCCCCCATTAAAATTTAATTGTTGATTAAATTAAAATGTAAATTACTATTCTTTAAACAATCAAAAACATAATTAATTGAACTTTGTTTTTATGTCAAATCAAATCTAATATACCTTACCCCATTTTTTTTCGTATTTTGTCACAGTGTGCAATTTGATCAATCTAATATTAGGTTATCTCTATGTATACATGTATTACACGGGTGATTTTGTTTATCTATCAGTCCTTCAAAATTTGATATCAATATTGATCCTGTCCTAAAACAAACCTGTTTAGTTGTATAGAAATTCGATCTTTTGAAGAGATTTTGCAATATTTCACCTTGTTTAATAAATCACTATCAGTTTAAAAGTGCATTACCCGGAAACCCCAAAAAGCATCAATTTGTAGTGTGTATATATATCATGACAACTATCTAGTTCTGTAACTCACCACTTGTGGTACAGTTAACAGACAGCGGACATACAACAAGGGAACAACTATTTAATTTAAGAATAAAAGGGGGGGGGGAGAAGGAAGAAGGTTTTTACCTAAACTAAATATTCAAATCACCAATTTGACGAAACATATATCGTGGTCAGTGACAAGCAGATGACCTAAAAAATCCAAAACAAAATACGGTTACCTTGTATTGTAAAATGTTGAAGAACAATTAATAGTTATCAAAAGTACCAGGATTATAATTTTATACGCCAGACGCGCGTTTCGTCTACATAAGACTCATCAGTGACGCTCATATCAAAATAGTTAAAAAAGCCAAATAAATACAAAGTTGAAGAGCATAGAGGACCCAAAATTCCAAAAAGTTGTGCCAAATACGGCTAAGATACGGTTAAAATTGACTGATAGCGCCGATAAACTTGGACAAAATACCATAATTCCCTTTGAAGTTAAATGGTTGCTCCCTTACAATGTTTATGGCCGGTCAACAAGGCAAAGCGAAAACGTATGTGTTTACTAATTATACAAAATAATGCTTTACACGTTATTATCATAATGAAATGAGGAAGGCGCTACCTTAAATGCCAGCTTTATACCAAGACAATGTCCTTTACATTAGTATTGGTTGTTGTTTGCTTAACGTCCAGTGACAAATATTTCATGTATGTTCAGGACGAATGTCCTTGGCTACATTAACATATAGTTTTGTCTAAATTTAAATATAAAATAATAAGATCAGATACAAAATGTTTAAGAAACGATCATTTTACTTCAAAATGCAGGAGAGGGTTATATGGTCTTTTTCTTTTTTATATAAAAAAAAATCAATTCTCAAATTGATGAAACAAATATGCTCAAGCAGAGGACAAAAAAAAATGAAAATCTAGATCTTCCCCCAAAACGATTTTATCTTTCAGATATGCAAAATAACTTTTGTATATCTAAAAATATTTAAAACTTCCAGAACCGCAAAGCTAAGTCTGTACACAATAGTTTTTACGGTGAGAATACGGCCGTATTTGCCAATTTGTTATAATGAACCTTAATACTAGTGTTAAATTTTGTATTGTATCGATGAAGGGCTTCGGTGAAAAAAAACCTTGACTCTTAAGCCTCGGTCACACCTTACCGGATAGCACGAACAGACGCCTTATGGATAAAAATAAAAGTTGTCTGTTAATAAAATTGTTATCCGTTGGGAGTCCGTTGGTGTACTGACCGAATAAAACGGACGTGTAACAGATGCTTATCGGTCGTCCCACTGTCTATATCACTCTGTTCAGCTCGTATTCCGTATCATGTCTTTGTAACGTCAAATACGTTGACCCGGCCTTAATAACTTTGACCCGGACATATCAGCGACGTCATAATGTTTAAAACCGACGTTAATAACTTTGACCCGAACTTATCAAGTCATCTTTTGTGTGCTGGTGAAACATAGAAAACCATTCTGAAACACGCAAATATAGCCCGATAAATCGATTATCAGATTATCTGCATATTGATATTGTAAAATATCAGCTGCTTGACATTATATGAAGGTTTTTTGATCTCGTTCGCTACGCTCACTCGACAAAAAGCTTCATATTATGTCTCGCAGCTGATATTTTACGATATCAACATGTAGATAACCTGATAATCGGTACATAACGGACACGTACCAGACAGAACGGAAGTCTACGTACATCTTACGGACGAGTAACACATAAAGCGGACACCTAACGGAAGCGTACAGGATAAAACGGATGAACAAGATATACGGAAAAATAAAAGGGCAGTGTCTGGCCTGAATAAGAACTGCTTGATTTTGAAAACATTCCTATACTCTAAGATCGATTATATAATACGAACGTTCAGGATTCTGAAGAAATCTGACATACCAATAATTGGCATTTCTGACGCGAAATTTTTAATTGTCATTTATCCGTTTCAGATCCGTTCATCATCCGTTTTTTCCGTTATACGTCCGGTAGAAGTCCGTTTCTCATCCGTTCAGAATTCGTTTTATCCGTTAAACGTCCGGTGTAAGTCCGTTGTTGAATTTATCTGCCAGACCTCCAACGGATGTATATATAACGGACACGTAACAGATACAAAACGGAAACGAAACGGACGAGTACTGTAAAAAAAAAGGACGCCTAACGGACGTTCAACGGACAGGACAGAACGGACGTCGACGGATAAATCGTTCGCTTAACGAACATGCAACGGATATGAACGGACGTCTAACTGATAAGAACAGACGGATATGAACGGATTGAAAAAAAAAGTAATCCGTTAGGCGTCTGATCGAGCTATCCGGTAATGTGTGACCGAGGCTTAACGGATAGCTCGAACGGATGCCTAACGGATAACTTTTTTTCAATCCGTTCATGTCCGTTAGACGTCAGTTTTTATCCGATAGACGTCCGTCCATATCCGTTGCATGTCCGTTTAGCGTACGTTTTATCCGTCGACGTCCGCGGCCGTTTTGTCCGGTGGAACATTTTAAGCATGTTCAAAACTTTGAACGGACGTCCAGCGGATGAAATGTCCATTGAACGTCCGGTAGGCGTCTGTTTTGTACGGTTCTCGTCCGTTTCGTGTCCTTTTTGTGTCCATTACGTGTCCGTTATACATTCTTTGGAGGTCTGATAGACAAATACACCAACGGACTTCTACCGGACGTCTCATGGATTAAACGGATGATGAACGGATCTGAAACGGAGAAATGCCAATACAAAATTTCGCGTCAGAAATGCAAATAAGTTTATATAAGGTTATTCATAATAGATCTTACAGTAACCTAGGGCACGTCTTCACAGTTAAGCATCTCTTATTCAGGCAAGATTCTGCCCTTTGGAGGTGTTGTGAAGAACAAGCCTAAATCAGTTACACAGAAAGATTTTGAATATTCATGCGCTTTACATGTATTATTATTTTCGCCTTTAATTTGTCCGTATATTTTGTTCATCCGTTTTGTCCGTTAGGTGTTCGTTTTATGCGGTACTCGTCCGTTGGATGTACGTTCGACATCCGTTCTGTCAGTTACGTTTCCGTTTCCCGTACGTTGCATATCTGGTGTGTGTCCGTTATGCATTCGTTATGCGTCCTTTTTATTTGTTCAGTACATCAGTGGACGCCCAACGGATAACAATTTTGTCAACAAACAACTTTATTTTCATCCGTTAGACATCCGTTCGTGCTATCCGGTAAGGTGTGGCCGAGGCTTTAAGAAATCAACATTCGTATTCCAGATCATCTTCAGTGTGTGGAATCTAAATCAATTGCATGTACTACATTTGTAATTCAGAGATAGTTTTATGGCATTTCTTGCATATTTGTTTTTGTTAGCTTACTTTTTAAGTTTTTATATGACAGCAAAATAAAAATGGGAATTGCAAGCATGTCAAAAATTTTGCTTTCGAGTAATGCTGATTAATGTCATAGTTGTTTTCAAGAAGATACATTTGGTTTCCAGACACTAACTTTAGTATAAGTGAATGGATGTCTATGAAATTATACTAGAAGGTTAAATCGCAAAAGAAAGAATAGAGTTGGTTTTGAGATTATGGTACAACATTTTTGGGGTTGATTTTTTTTTTACAAAAGTTTGGGTTTTTCATTAAAAAAAGACCATATTTACATTGATTACTACTCATCTAGTATATATATAGATGCAACACATACTGATTTTGCAGAAGATGGACTCAAAATAGGGTGGTTTAATTATTTTATCTGTAATTTGTGTATTTTTCCTACGATGTGTACTCCTTAATGTCGGCGTCAGTATCATGACAAAGAAATATAATTTGGTAAGTATATCCACAATAATTGACATGCGCCAGTGCGCCGCAAAATGATATTAATTCCCTTTAATTCCCAAAATTGCACATGCTTTTTTCTTCTCAAAGAAACACAAGAGTTATTTGTTAAATAAAACACTTGTCATTGTTTGAAACTTTCAGTAATAAAAAAAATGAGTTTAACCTTTTTGAATGTTTCACTGATAGTGTGAAAATTTAAACACAAAATATACAAAACACTTGATAAAATCGATTATTGATAACTTTCCTCACTATATATTCACAAGGACATATAAGTAACATATCGTCAATGCTATTCTGATCTGAGTTTTTATTCATACATATACTTGCATGGCTGGTGCTGTTCCAAGCTGTCTTCTTTTTTTGTTTCTTAAGAGGTATTAGTTTATCCTGTTCAGTCACTATAAAGTGTTACAATTTTATTTAGACTCAACACCAAAATAGTGACAAAAAAGGCACCACTTTTTCATGAGAGAAGCTAGAAGGTAAATGAAATGTACACATGTTTATTATTTTTGTAAGACTATCATATAAAATTAAGGAGATATGTAGTTAGAGACTGCTGCGTGAATAGAAATGTTTGGGTTCACCTGATACCTGTCCAACATTTGTGATATATAGAATATATTTTATTTCAACGGACATAGAACAATGGTGTTTTTATATGCTTAATATACATCTGTGGTCGTATCAGGCTGTGCGTAGCGAAGCTTTTTTTGCCTTTAAAGTTATTCTTTTTTTTTTATAAGTCATGAAAATAAATGTGTAATTGTGTAGTTGCTAACATGAGAGTTCCCAAATTGCACCTATATTGTCAGTTTTTTTCACCAACTTTTTTTTAAAACTGGACAAATGTCCATTCTGTGCTTATTTTGTAGACTATCCTTGTTTACAATATAGATACATCAATTTAGTTTCAGTCCATGTAGAGTCATAGAAAATGGGTTTGAACTTTCATCGATTCTGTAATGAGGTCAGTACCCAAATTCCATACATCATTACATGTTTTTATATCAAATCCTTAAAACTGGAATATAAACAGATGTTTTGTTTTATTTCTTCAAATATTTCGAACAATTTGACATTATTCCATGCTTCAACTATTATTTTTTGAAGAAAAGGATGCTGGTAACAATTTAGTTTGCTCATCTAAAAAAGATGATAATTAGATAACTTCACATGGTGAAAGAAAACTTGTAAGATTACCTCAACTTTTTTGTTGAATAGGTGCAATTTAGTCACTGAGTCCAATTTTGGTACTTTGATGTTATAGAATCATAATAGTGTATTGCTAAATAGGTTGCCATGTGAACCTGATATAGTGAAAATATAAAACTCGGTAGAGTGAAAATGTTTTGATAAGGTTTAAACTGACGCATAAAATATACAGGCGACTGCTGCAGCTTGAATTTTAAAGGAAGTACATATTTCCAAGTAACATGCCCTGTATATATCAAAGTCATGGTATAGTCATTGGTTATCATATTAACTCCATCTTCCCATAAAATCCAATTAAAGTGCTGCGCCGCGAGCGCTTGATATACCTGTCGTGCTTTCAATAAATACAAAGACATTTTTTAATTTCTTTCATGCATATTGCCAACAAACAGCTAGAAAATCCCCTTTTTTTTTAAAGAATAAAACCCCATATATTAAAAATGTAGGTGTCACCACAAAATTTTATGAAAACTGAGCAACGAAATTTTGAGTTATTGCCGACAAACAGGAATATCCCCTTTTTTAATGAATAAAACCACATGTATTAAAAATGAAAAATTTATAAAAATCGAAAAGAATCTCAAATCAATATATATACATGTAAACAATTCACAAAGGTTCCTCGAGCAGTTTTAATTGTTTATCAAAAACTTGAAAATCACCAGTTTTTTTAATGATAACACCCCGATAACTCTGAAACGTGAAATCCAAAATTGATGAAAATCGAAAAAGAGCTTCAGTCAATAGATATCAACATTCACCAAATTTCCATGCAAATGGTTAACGAGTTGTTGAGTACTTTTTCGACATGTTTACTATTGACGGACGGTACGACAGACAGCCAAACGGACAGACAACGGTATACCATAATACATCCCGTAAACGGGAGTATACAAATTGATATAACAAAACGAAGTTCAACCCTATCAAAATCAGAAATAATATCAAGTGCGTCGAAAGGGTTTACAGCTCCCTCTAATGGTCAAAGCCATAAAGAATGTGAATGCGTTCAATACATGTATTCATTATTGATAACTTGTGTAAAATTTGTACGACACGAACCGTGTATTTCTCCAGATTAGGTAGTTAAAGTAAGATTTATTATTGTAAGTCTTATCTTTATTTTGACAGTAGTCTATATCTATCATAATATGTCGAATGAATTAATTGTTTTGATACTATGCGTCTTTGCGAGCGTTAAAAGCCAACAAAGGCGTCTACTTGTTGAGGAGGATTTGGCTCTCCAGGTGCAGAAACTTACGGAGAGATTAATCAAGTTAGAAGGTAGGATGTAGTGTGTACTGCCTGAGCATCTTAGTAAGCACTGAACTTTAGTGTGTAAAGCTGATTTTATATTTTAAGACAAAAATACTCTAATTGTCTAGGATTGTCAGCTTCCTGCCGAAGGTCGGTGATTTCTCTCCTGGCACATCGGCACCTCCACCAACAAAACTTACCCACAAACAACTTTCAATAGTGCCGAAAGTGGTGTTAAACAATAATCAATCTACTATTTTTTTAAATATTTAGCAAACATCAATGAATCTCATTGAGATAATTTTGTACTTATGGATATACATTCCCCCCCCCTTTTTTTTGGAGACGATACATGATTTGTTTAATGTACAAAAGACATTATTTTGGAAAAGAATTACCGTAATATATGTTTTTAAAAAAATACAGCAACCATTTGATGCATATTGCATTTCCTTCGATGTATCGTGTTGTTGAAAAGTGTGCACAACTTTTTTTTATGCTATTTCGAATAGACGGAACAAGTATTACAGTCAGACCTTAACATTCACAATTCATAATTGCATTTTCAGCAGCAAATCACAAAAAAAACACGTTTATAACGTCACAGTCACAAAGCTGATAGACAACAAAAATGAGTCAATTATAAGATGTGTTACATTCAAAATTAAATTAATTAAAGACGTATAATGGGAATAATAAAAAAAAATATCTGACATGTAAGCACCCCATAGAAAGATAAGAAAATAAGTTACAGAAATAATAAATATATTATATATTATGGGATAAATCTTAAATATGTCGGGTATAGTGTCTTGGGAATATAATAATTGGATCACTACACATTATATGTTATTCAGGTCTCAGATAGGGTATATACTGTGACATTCTCGGCTTAGAGTTTATATCCCCTGAGCCGAAGCCCTAAGCCGGGAATGTCACAGTATATACCCTTTCTGAGACATGAATTACACATATATTACGGATTACCCCTGACTTAATGTTATTTTCCAGTGCAGGTATTTGTTGACAACACATATACAAGTTGAAAACCTGATATGTTCGGAATACTTGAAGGATGTTTTAATTTTCTGTAAACATAGTTTTGTCGTGTATGTAATACTTTATAATAACACTTTTAACATTAAGTTTAAGTATTAAAAGTGTTAATTGCGTGATTTCGTATCAAACATGTATTATTGACTGAATTACGTTATTATTTTCCCTCTGTGAGCCTCTTACAATATACAATACAATACAATACAAAGTTTTTTATTGTCAATTATGACGCCCAATAATTTGAGCAGTACAATTAAGTTCAATTTCATACAAGTGATTACATATTGATTACATTGATTATTTAACAATTAAACAAAGTCAAGTTTTTTTTTTCACCTAAATAATATCTGCAAAATAGATGAATATATATATATATATATATAGTTTTACAATATAATATAGATGGACAAACTACCGGTGACTTAACTGTATCTAGAATTGAGTTTCTCTCTTTGAATAAAGTACACAATAATAAACTTACTTTTTTAATTATAACATTATCCTCAGATGACATTAACCATATTAATTTTGATTTATTTGGGAGGCTTTTAAAGTTTTTGTTAACCTTATTTAAGTAATCTAGATCTTTTATTTTCTAAAACAGGACACTGAAGAAGAAAATGAATTTCATCTTCAACTTCAGTGTTACATAATTTACATATTCTATCCTCCACTCGAAGCCCCACATATCTGCCTCTTTCAATTTCTAATTTATGTGCACTGACTCTAAACTTAGTGAGCAGTCGCCTTTCATCCTCATTTAAAATTAATAAGTATTTTTCCATATAAATATTTTCTTTAAATAATCTGTAAGTTCTTAGTTTATTTCCATGCTGTTTATTTTGTCTATCATTATAAAGTTCAGATTTCCAAATACAAGAATATTTCTGTTTTAATTTCCGGTAAATTAGTGATTTTAAATCCATCTTTGAATTTTTAATAAGTTTAAGATCTATGTTATAGATATTTCATATCTTTTGGACAGTTTTGTGGTGTTTCGTAAATTATACCATAGCTTTTGTTGAAACCCCCGGCATTAACCTCACGAGACGAAGTCGAGTGAGGTTGCCGAGGGGTTTCAACAAAAGCTATGGTATAATTTACGAAACACCACAAAACTGTCCAAAAGATATGAAATATCTGTTTTAACCTATTGCATCTTTCGCTGTTAAAAATGGTGTATTTCATATATTTTTGTTTGTTTACATCGAAATTATTTTAATAAGAATCTGCAAAATAACCCTTTTCGGACCTTACACCTAAGGCTCCGCCTACTTTTTAAAACTAGCACGGGCTTCAGAAACAGCGGGTTTTCAGTTTGAAAATATTTCTCGACAGCGATGGATGCATCTTTACAGTGGTGACGAAAAATTGTTAAAATGTTCTGGATAAGGACACAAGAACTTTCTAGTACAGATTTCTGATATTCTGAAAGATTGCTGCAATCCCAAACTTACGTACAATTGAACTACACAGGGTAGGTTTTTTAAATTTTATTATTTGTTTTCAAAATGTTTTAATTTTTTTATATATTCATGATTTTGAGGAAATTAATTTCACAAGAATCTGTCTGAGAGTTTGAATGAATTCTTCCACTTTTTACTTTAAAGCAGAAGTCCATGAAGAGGGGTCCTGATCCCGCAATTCCGGGCTTTAAAACACGAAATCCCGAAATGCCGGGCTTATAAACACGAAATCTTGAGGTCCAGAAATTCGAAAAAAAGACTTCCCGGATCCCGAAAGGGTCAATCCCGAAATCCCGAGCTTAAAAACACCCGATACCGGAGTCCCGATAAAGGTCCTATCCACCTTGCCCATGGCGTACATTAATTAAATGGGATTTCAAAATGTTCTCGATTAAATTCATTGACACATGCGACGATATAATTAAAAAAAAAAGAAATTGCTCATTTAGAGCTGGGATCAGTATATCTAATATATATTTCTGTTTAGAGTAAACAAACACTATATCTAATTTTAACGGTCAAACAAAGTATAGCCTCATTAAAAGTCTAGATGTCAGCAGTGTTTAATAAACCGGGTGTGGATCAAACACTTTTAAAGTGGGGGTGGGGTATTAAAGCAAGCCAACATTTGAAAATATTATTAAATAAGTTATTTGTTTACCATATTTAAAGTTCTTTAAAAGGGACATGCTTCCTCCCCCCCCCCCTAATCCCCTAAACGAACCCGCCTTGCCAAATAAACGGTAAGATGTGATTCATGTAAATGTCGCTGTACAGTGGAGCCTATAGAAAGTTACCATTTAATAACCGAAAATCAACATATTTTTAAACCCTTTTTGTTTGTTCTAGGAGCGAATCTTGGCTCATTTAAAATATAGGACAACAGAGTTGGTGTATGTGGGTTCGATTCCCACCCTAAGCAATCATTTATTTCAGCTGGTGCAAAGCGGGCAGTTTAGCTTAGTGGCCCCACACTAACTTTGTTGTTTCTATCAAAAAATTCAGGCAGACGCGACCAGGCCTTGACATTTTTTCTTTTAAATTTCTTATACAACAAAACCATGGTATAATTGTGAAAATTATACCATGGATAGCTATGGTATAATTTTCGGTTATTGGGATTTATACTCGGGTTGCACTCCCATAGGTTACATTGTACAGCTATAGGTTAATTTTCGGTTATTGGGATTTATACTCGGGTTGCACTCCCATAGGTTACATTGTACAGCTATAGGTTAAATCAAGATATTTCATAAGAATAGCAATACAACTATACCAACTATTTTTGTTAAAACTATTTAGTGATCTAGAGACATTCAGGGCTTCAGAGAGAAGGATATCATCAGACTTTAATATATATTTATAATATCTAAACATATTTAAAATTACCTCAAGAAATAAGGGAAATCTTCCCATTTCACCCAATACAGCTATATTTGTAGATTTTTTACCTAAACCCAAAGAAAATTTACAGAATTTGACGTGAACACAGTATGATAGCTTTTGACTACGTCACATAGTAACCGGTTTTATGATGACGTTTTTGAGGTTCCAATTGGGGATAAAAACGTCGTATATACCCCGGCAGTTTCCTGAATATACACTGACATCTCTGTGTTGTTATCCAATCACAAACCTCGACACATTTGTAATCCGTAATATACATTTATATTTATATTGTAAAGAGATATCACATGAATTACATTAATATATCACAAGTATTAAAATAAGATACACCAAACTGTAGTAATCTTGCAGTAAAAGACATGGACTGCAATTCGGAAACACATTTTATTTTATCAGAAACACATAAAATAAAAACATCTAGTTCCAATAAAATAGAGCGTCTGAATGCTCTGAAAATTATTGAGACGATTAGCGTTGTCTTATACGAAAAATAGTGTATCAGCTTTCTTGCAACCGCTCGCTTTGCTCGCTTAAAATTATTTTTTTCCCTTTTCTGTAATACATTTTGTACATTTCAGATTGTGTAAAGCAACGAGGAGTTGCATTTACTGCTACTTTAGGTGATCATCGTACAAATCTCACACTCCACGAGATTCTACATTATGACCATGTTATGACAAACGAAGGCAACAGCTTCAGTGGCGTTACTGGAATGTTCACTGCACCTTATGATGGAGTGTATGTGTTTGACGTCACTATTGGAGTTAACGGAAATGGAGCGACTGATGTTTCCATTGTAAAAAATGGCGTATATCTCCAAAGAGTTTACGGACATGCTACTACGAATTGGGAAACTGCTACTGCTAGCGTCACGGTTCATTTAAATGCTGAGGATCATGTTTACGTAAAAAATTCCAACTACAATCACGGTTTGATTGGCCACGACTTGACGACATTTAGTGGTTTCATGGTTCAGCCAGACTGTGCTCTATAACGAATTAAAAGCTATTTGCTGTTGTTTTATAGTTTATGCTTTCGATATTACTAGAAATAGGAAGATGTGGTATGAGATCAGAGTGCCAATGAGACAACTCTCCATTCAAGTAACAGTTTGAAAAAAACACATTATAGGTTAAGGTACGGCCTTCAACACGGAGTCTTGGCTCACACCGATCAGCTAGCTATAAAGGACCCCAACAATTGCTTGTGTAAAACCATTCAAAAGTGCAAAAGCAACGGTCTAATCTATACAAAAACAAGAAACGAGAACACTTTTGAACTTCATAAAAAGACGACAACAACTGTACATCAGATTTTTGACTTATGACAGGTGCACACATTTACAGCGGGATTAAACAAATGTTAAACGTTTTAATGGTACTGCACCACTTATCTTTGTTTTTAAGATGTTTTCGTGACAATTAGTAAAGCATAAATAATACATTTGTAAGTAAAGGGCTGCAACTAATAATGTAATTGAACATGTTGATGACGTCACACTTGACATCGGATCAGTTGAACGTTGGACAAATCCTTTCGTGCAATCCCATCGATGTCGACCAAAAGAGGTTCGAGTTTATACTTTTCTCGAGAAAATGTTTTATTTGAATAGTCAGGGTTTGCATAACATAGTTTATTATGTCAAATGAATTCTGTAGATTCTTTTATTTTCGTGGGTTCCAATTTTCGTGGACCAGAGAATACTTACGTGTTCGTGGACATTTAAATTCGTGGCTTTGACAAAGTCTTTATCCAAGCCCTTAGAAAATTTGTCATTCGCTAAAATTTAATTTCAAGGTTTTTCTATACCCACGAAATCAACGAAATTGGTATCCCAACGAAAAATAATGAATCCACAGTACAACTTAAACAAAATCAAAAGACGAAAATTTAGATTATCTAAATATCCTTCCTTTAAAAAAAGTATTATAGTCTATATAATCGTCTTGAAGTCTTTGTTTATGCAGATGAAACACAATAGCAAAATCCTCTATTTGGTGATGCCCAACCACTTGATAAACTAATCAAAGTATCTTATATACTGTAAACCAATTTATATTCGCGGACACTTTATTTCGCGTTATACCCTTTCTAGTCAACTTCGCGGATATTTAAGTTCGCGATTTTAAATTAATGGATGTAGTTAATTAAGGAGAGTTCAAAGTTTGATATATTCGCGACGATTTTTTTCGCGTTATTTTTCTACACGCGAAAGTTGCGAAAATAAATCGCTCGCGAAAATAAGTTGGTTTACAGTAAGTGACACATTGGGTGTCGCATGTGAAGCTGAACCTACTTACTTTTAGGGGGAAACAAGACTCTCTTGGTTTTTGTTTGGTTTGTTGTGCTCAGTCTTTAATTTTCTCTGTTGTGTTTTGTAAACTGTTGTCGGTTTTTTTGGTTAATTATTTTTTTGTCATGAAATCCTCAGCATTTTATTTCGATTTATGAGTTTGAATACCCCTTTTATATGGTTCACTTCTTTTCCAGAATCTTATACACTATGGGTAGTATTTTCAAAAGTGTACACCAAAACAATGTGATTTACAATTGCCAACACGATCTTTTAGAATAAAATTTCAACCAATGAAGAGACAATCTTTTCATTTTTGGATACGAGCAATGAAGCTACCTGTAACTCTCTCACGAAATAACCAAGAAACATAAAAATCAAATCAATGAAAATATCCAGAGATAAATGTCTGCCTAAATATGAATGATACGGTAAAAGGGCTAAGAAATTAAGCCACATTGAGATTTGAGATTGATATGTTTGAACAGCGACATACAACTGTATTGTCGAGGCTGTTTGCTGCTTTTGGTCACACTTTGGATATTTTTTAGAGCCGTTACGAGCTAGTATTAATTGAATGTTATTTTCAAATCGTTGTAACTCCCATCCCGTCTTCTTCCCCACAAGGGACCAACCGAATTAGAGGAATTAGATAGTTTTTACTTAAATGAGAAATACGATGAGTGCCACATGTCGAGCAAGATCTCATAACCTTTCCCAAGCACCTGATATAACTCTCAGTATTTAGTGGGTTTCATGTAGCTCAGTCTTAGTCTTCAATGTTTTATTTTATCTACTTTTGTTTAGCTTTTAGTCGCTTTTCGGTGACAATAGATGACAATAGTCGACAATCACAAGCTGACAAAGACAACATTCGACAATAATAGCTGACAAAGGCAACAGTCTACCATAATAGCTGACAAGAACAACAGACGCCAGCAGGTTCAAACCATATTTTTTTCAACAAATGTCCTACACTCAGTCAGGAATATGTCAGTTATTATCAAAAAGATCTTGTCTGCATATGTTGGTGTTAGTTTTTGCGTCACTTCAGTGTTGTTTTTGTTCCTTTGTTTTTCTTTTGTATTTTAAAAGTTTTCCAATCGGCTTGAGTTTGAAACCCATACTTATTTTCTCTCAATAGTTTTATATCTTTAAACACCGATGTACTACAGATTGGTGCAGTTCTGATATGTACAGCAATTCAAATTGCTTATCAGACTTTTTGACTGGTTGAAGTGAACCTGTTGTAGGATTTATGACTGATCTGACATTTCCTAAGACCACAATGAAACTAACTTGAAAGGTGGACTTCGTCCTTCAATAATTTTATGACTGTCGAAAAAGATACAAGTCCGCATCAATTTTAAGTTAACTTTGAAACGAGTCCCGCCATAAATTAACTTTGATTTTGACAACTCCGATCATAACTGCGCTAAAGTGTACTCTACATCATTATTTCATAAAATAATAATAAAATTAATATCTTTGTTTCTTGATATATACAATACAGATTAAATCATTCGTAAATGAACTACACATACAGTTATACAAATATCTCTGGGATCTGCATTTTTTTCAAATGAAAACGATGCATTTAATATACTGTACAACTAATTTTATATTCTTTAAGTCGACATGTTCGTGTATTTGATTTTAAAAGGCATTTATCTTATAATATGGTTAACCTATCAGATAAAGTCGAAGGAAAATGACAATGCAATTATATCTCATAACACTTAGCTTGTATATGATAATAATGATTAATGTACAGTTACTCATATTTATCATGTTTATGGTCGGCTATGTTTCGGAGTGCCTAAATTGTTAATGTATTTCTTTTTGTGTTCATTTTTAAACAGTGACACCATGTAACATTCTTATTCAAATATTTGAACCATGACCAGAAATCAGCAGATTTTATATCTCAGACTGGCTAGTATAACACAATTATTTGACTCCGTTAATCAAGACTGACCACATATGCACTTAAATATGAAATGTTATGTAGCTGCATAATAAATCAGTTATCCCTTTATTGTTTGAGTTTCCGGATAGAATTAAATGACATCAATATTGGACCACAATGATTTCAAAATGGTGGCAGCATACATTCAGAGTGCCAGCATGCTCTGGTTTTAGTCATGATATTCATTCGCAACAACCATTTAGTAGTTATTATTAGTCAGGCTGGTACATATGTAATTATAACAAACTTATTTGACCGCATAATTCAGAACCGACCGTACTTGCATTTTATTAGGTAATTTTATATAGCCTTAATGTAAGGATTGATTGAATATTACAAATGAAAGCAACAATGGAACATCACTAAATGAAAGCCAGCTTGTCCTCTTTTTGTTCCAAATAATGAATTTTTAACCAACGTTCATCACTTTTGATACCACATGCTGGTTGATATATACAATTAATTAAACCGTTTACACCAATACTGACCATATTTGCGCTATGTTTTGATATGAGTCGGAGTTCCTTTAGACACATGTTAATAACATGACGATTAAATGAGCGAGGAATTTAGATATTTGTGATGATGCTCAGTCTATTAAAAATCTAAACTTAGTTCATTGGCTATCATTTATATTCCCCTCAAAAGTTAACATTTAAGAACCAAAAGCGCACCTTTCTCCGCCTTATGTTTAGAATTTTGACGTATACCGTAAAAATCTATGACAAAATAGACGATTTTAATTTTAATTTTAGCAAGTTCCCCCACTATTGTAGCAATATACAAGCTCCACCTTCAGATGGGATACAATTTCCATACTTATTCGGATTCCAAGAGCTTGCCGCTGCTTAGGAGATAACTGTATTGTAAACTCCATTCTAATGAAACTGACAAAAAACAACATTAAAACATGTATTTAAAATCTGTCATATGCCGTTTGCACTTGCGCGTACGTCAAAGAGCATCAATTGTCAAATGATGCCATGTAAAAAAGTGACCTTATCCAATCAAAATGAACGTTACAAACGTTTTTGCATTAGAATACTCAGTATGTTTAACGTCTTCAGTAGCGTAGTTGACAGTTGATAAACCAGGGGTATGTCAAAGAATATCTCTTCCTCTTTATAAAAAAAATCAGCGTTAGAAACCAAGACCTTGTTAACAAATACGCAATATAAACTTCACATATAATACACAATTAAAAAGCAAAAGAAATGCAGAAAATTAATGTCGTTGAGGTGACCAGCGATAATCTAAATTCATATCTAGTTTACGTGTTTTATCTTTGATCTTACTCACTGATTATTTCTTTTCAGAGAAAAAGTGGGGTGATTAAAAAAAAATCTCACAAAAAGGGTACACGTGTCGTGGACAATGATATTGACAACGTCGTCATATGTAAAATAGTGAAAAACATGTCATTAATGGTCAATTTAAATCGATTTTTTTTTCAATTTCAACGTAAAGCCTCAAGCGAGAAAAAATAATCTCGTTGAGATGAACAACGATAATCTGCAATTACAATGTGGTGGATAACGTTTCTATCCGCCCTCAATTAAAAAAGAACACACGTACTTTCTGTTATGATAGCTGCTTGCTTACAGCATGTCCATGTCGATTAGCAAGTGTGAAATGTTATAGTCATTATTCTATGTCAAAACGCATTGAGTGTAATAAATGAGGAATAAAAAGATAACTAAAATAAGCGATGAGTTTCATTTATTGAAAAAGTTATATAAGCAGATATAAATCTAAAGTATTTAGTAATCACAAATTTTTAAAGCTATATTAACATAAGCATTCAACTTATACAAGTTCGCGATTATTCGTATTCGAACAGAATACATAAGAATAATTTATTAACGCTGAATAAGCTATTTTGAATTAACAATACATACATGTATTCATAAGTTAAAACAAATAACAGGGACATCTTTGTCATTATTATGGGAAATGTTTTGTAATTGCGTATACAAACAACAGGTGCTTTACACATTGTTAAGGAATGCAGTAAAACTCAAATAGTTTTGTGCATTAAAGTTCAGTGTCAAGTTGTAATCTGGATGTTTCTGCTAAATCCAAAGTGTTGTTGTATTTTACTTTTTTGGCCATTCGTTTACAATTTTAAAGATCTCAATTACAAACCAAAAACACGGAGTGAACATAAACAATAATAACAGTTTATTTAAGATAAATATAAAAAATCATGTGGATTATACAAGTTTCAAAAAGAACAATACAAAGGACAAAGACAAGTTGAAGAAAATGTTCAAGAACAAGAAAAGAAAGTGCGAAAAAGAATACATTACGAAGGAGAACAAAACATACTGAATACTGTAACACAAGGACAGGATTGTCATGTCTTAGTCGATCGTTCAAAGCGATAATTCTCAATTCAAATTAAAAAAAAATCTAAACACAAAGCTCAGACTTGTGTACTCTAATATAGGTCTAATAAAAGCATAATACATACGTTAAAGTGAACCTCTATCTAATAAATGTTTAACTTGATGAAGTACAGATATACGAGAGCATGCTTTTTTTTTATAAATAATATCAATATTTGTGTTTCATGAAGCTGATGACTGAAATGTTATGCCAAGATGACAGTGAATAATTATTTTCTCAACCTCTTTGCCATTTATCCCAAAAACTACAGGTGGATTCTCCCTTTCCTTCTAGTAAATACAGTATTTTTAGTTTTCTTAGAGTCAAATTGAACAGTCCATGCTTTTGCCCAATTTGAGATTACATCCAGGTTTATCAGTCAAAGAAGCAGCTGCTAAAGTATGATAATCATTTACTGTAACAAATAAAAAGGTTTCATCTACAAAAATACTAATATTATTAGCAATGTCATTTATATAGATAAGAAACAGAAAGGGTCCCAAAACTGATCCATGGGGGACACCTGCCTGTATACCTCTTAGAGTTGACGAAAAGCCTTCTTGTTCCAGTGATCTGGATATTTTTTTGAATTTGCAGTTTGTGGTGAATTCTATTACGATGTCTAATCTTGTTTATTATCAAGTTGTTCATAAATGGTTTATCATTTGATCTGATAGTAATAGTTTTAGTAGGTATATATCTATTGACAGTACTTTCAAATCTTTTTAAAAGTTCATATCAACATCATTTATATCATTTGAATTAAAAACAACATCATCCCGGTCAGTATCATTTAGTTGGTTTTTAACAATGATTGAGACCTTCATAATCTACACTCTTAAAATCACGAATTTGTCTTTTAAACGAGTGTTGTTTCAAAGTTTTAAATGATAATTCGACTGAAACAGGAGAATGAGAACTGCATACCGGTGTAAGTACAATAAATGATTTAATTTTTTTTTGCGATTATTCACACATAAATCAATACAAGACTAGTTCAAGTTAGGGTTGTAAAGTAAGAAGACGCCCAAACAACATTTTCTAAGTTTAAACGGTTAAGTAACTTTTTAACCCTGTCTGCGCTCATTGCCTATGTAAAATTTAAAATTGTTTATAATCCAGGTACTTTTGATAACTATTGTATGCACATTGAACGACAAATTTATGTGACGTATATAATATAATTCCCATATTTTGACTATTTTATTGATTGTGACTGTTTATTTAACGCATCATGTAAATGTAACGGAATTTGATGAGACTGTTATTAAAGTGAGAGGGTTAGCGCTATAGAACCAGGTTTAATCCACCATTTTCTACATTTGAAAATGCCTGTACCAAGTCAGGAATATGACAGTTTTTATCCATTCGTTTTTGATGCGTTTTGTTTTTTGATTTTGCCATGTGATTATGGACTTTCCAAATTGATTTTGCTCTGAGTTCAGTATTTTTGTGATTTTACTTTTTAAAAGAGTTACTTGTGTTTGACATCATATTGCAATTAAACTCACCACAAAAGAAAATTGGTAAATTACAATCAAGTGCTTTATAAACGGACTCACTTAAAAAGTCGTATATACTAGAATTTGAGTTTGGGGGCCGGTACAAAACACCAAATAATCTTTTTTCATTACTACAATTCCTCACGTCAACCCAAAGTAATTCAAGATTGCTTACAAATATGTCATTCCGTATAATAAAATGTAGACCATTTTTCACATAAATGGTCACAACTCCATCATGTCTATTTCTATCTTACCTAATAGGTTTATGAAATCCATTTAATTTAATTTGGTCATCAGTAATTGACTTGTCAAGATGAGAATCGGATATACAGATACTGTCATACTCATATAGTCATTGTTAATGTTAACTAACTTAGTAAGTAAACTACACACATTATTGTGTACTATTTTAAAATTCTTTTTGTTACTCTGATCTGACCCTTGATTTTTCTCAATTCCAGCAACCAGTAACAAAAACTATAATACTACTGAGGATAAATTTTTTTTTAATGATTATAGGGAGGATTATGTTGTGATTAATATCATAGTTTACAAAACAGATTAATGTTAAAAACATTGATCAGTTAAAACTATCAAAACTTATAATTAATATATAATGAAACATGAGCACATGATGTACACTTTGGACAGACCTTTGAAATCAAAAGATGACATATGAATCGATAAACATGACACTCAAAACTAGACGGGATAAAGTACAAAACAAAACATATATGTACATAACATATATACAAAAGGAAAACATTGATAAATAACAGATGGTAACAGTATCAATTATCACTTAACTTATCTACTTAAGGGAGTTGGCTTCTCAGATTCAAAATAATTAACTTTTCAAAACACTGGCATATATTGATAGGGGATATTTAAAGGAATCAAAAGAGCAAACAAGTATTTAGGTCACTGTGCTTGTTTTCGAGATATTAGCCATTGAAATTTTGGCCAGAAAATGTTCTCTTTTGACTTTTCATAGCTTGATCATTGACACGTGTTAGTCTTCAAAAACTATAAAAAAAAATAATTAAAATTTTATAAGACCTTACTAGACAATGTAAAAGAATTATAAAAAAAATGGGGGTCTCCGGGCAAAATTTGTCAAGGCATTCAAATAGATAAAACTACAGAATTCCGAAAATCTAACCAAAATTCAAAAACATGACAAGCGAGCTTCCTTAATGTAAAATCAAATTTAAATTATTATGTTTAGAGATATTTTTTTTGTTAACAATATTTTGATAAAATAAATTGAATTGAATTAAACAACAGATATAGAGATGTTGTAACTTAACCAGTGTACATTTAACCTATTACAAACATTGAAGACGTGACATTAACGCAAAGTACCGAAAACGAACAAAAAATCATACGGAGTGTATATACTACACAATTTGTACTTTCTTTAAGTTGAAGAATTGATAGAAACAGGGCAAATTACAACTGGCATGGTTGCAAAGTTATAACAGGTCTGATAATGTGTTTTCAACAATTTGTATATGTTTGCCAATGTTACTAAATGCCTGTGCAATTTTACGCAAAGTTGGCTTAAGACTGTGCATCTTACAAAATTTGGTTTTCCATTCTTCTAAAATATCTTTGTTAAGCTTCACCAAATCTCTTTCAATTGTGTGCCTGTACATTATCTGTTCCCACGTCTTAAATTCCATTTCTAGTTCGATAAGAAACTGAAGAGAGTTGTTCCCAATTAATGGAGCTAATCTGTCAATGTGTTCTTCTGTAGGTACCAGATCCCACTTCTCGGGTTCAGTATCTATATTTTGAAAAAAATGGAAGTTTTGTTTTTCATTTAAAACAGTTTTCAATATAGTTAGTTCCAGTATACATCGCCAATTTAATGAAAAATATATTTTAAAACAACAACAGCTGGAGCGTAATTTTTAATTTTGTATATTTCAGTGAATTTCATAAGCTATAAAAAAAAAAGTTGTATAGTTAACCCTGGTATTTTAAATGAAATGTTGCCTTGATTAATGCATTCATGTAGCATAAAGGTGTTTGCTTATAGATATAGGAAGATGTGGTGTGAGTGCCAATGAGACAACTCTCCATCCAAACAACAATTCAAAAAATTAAACCATTATAGGTTAAAGTACGGCCTTCAACACGGAGCCTTGGCTCACACCGAACAACAAGCTATAAAGGGCCCCAAAATAACTAGTGTAAAACCATTCAAACGGGAAAACCAACGGTCTAATCTATATAAACAAAACGAGAAACGAGAAACACGTATATATTACATAAACAAACGACAACTACTGTAATCAGATTCCTGACTTAGGACAGGTGCAAACATTTGCAGCGGGATTAAACGTTTTAATGGGCCCAAACCTTCTCCCTTTTTCTTTGCTTAGTTTACTATACGTCAACATTTCCTGTTAACGTAGTATAACCAATTTGTCTCAAAATATGCTAATGTTAGCATGCGCAATAAACTACACCTATTTTGATCTACTGTTTCACAATCCAAAGTGGCAGTATACAAGTAATCTACTTTGAGATTACACTTTGAGAAAAAAATAGAAGTAGACACATACAATATATAGTTAACACTTCGCCATACAGTAGTTTATGGCATACCATTTTCGAGTCTATATTGCAAAGCACATTTCACCAAACTTTTCAAGCAAAAACATTCCTGTTTTCAACAATATATGTTGGAATTATTTCTAAAAATTATTGATGTTATTTTAATTTGAATGATGAAAAATTACTACCATAATAATTAATTTAGATATAGTTTCGGAATATGAATTGTAAAAACGTATTAGATAGTATTCTTATTCATTTACTAGAAAAAATATAAACAAGTCTTAATTGAAAACAACATACAAAAATGACTGCTTTTGATAAAAACAGATATTTTTATTCGAGTGCATGCAAAACAAAATTTTCCAGAGGTTTTTTAGCACATACAGCACAAAAAACATTTTCCACAAGACCAAACAGTGAAAACGGTACATTTGTGTGTATACAAAAAAATGTGGTCTTTTTTTATAAGTTTCCTGTTAACAAAAGTTTGAATTTTTCGAAATACTAAGGATTTTCTTATTCCAGGCATATATTTCCTTGGCCGTATTTGGCACAGCTTTTCGAATTTTGGATCCTAAATGCTCTTCAACTTTGAAATTGTTAGGTTTATAAAATATTTTGATATGAACGTCACTGATGAGTCTTATGGAGACGAAACGCGCGTCTGGCGTTCTAAATTACAACCTGGTACCTTTGATGACTATATTTTAACATAACGCACTTGACTGTCATCATGGTCATTGGCGATTGCCAAATAAAATGATCACAAGGAGTAACACAATGGTATTGTAAATGCATTGTGCATATTTGATTTAGAAGATTAATTCGTTACCTAGTACAGTGGAAAATTCAGTAAATAAATATACGCAAGTAGTGACAGCACATATAGTGTAAAGCCTTCAATATAACAACAAAATCCTTTGGTCGACAGCATAATAGATGATGTGTGTATTAAATATTCTTTAAACAAATACAACAATCGTTAAAGGTACCTATTTAATGCACCTATAAAAATTACTACAGGGCTGAATGAATTTGAATCTATAGTGTTGGTTCATAGTGCAACGCGAATGCCCCGAAATTCCCGGATAACCCTTTGTATTATCAATAAATGGCGATACTTTGATGAATTATATAAAACAAGTTCTGATTTATGAAGGTATACATTTTTAAAATTAAAATCAATAGATTTGCGTCGAGGTCAACTATAGATATACTATAGGGATGTTCACCTATAAAAAAAACTATACATGTATGTGTATATTATACTGGATAAAAGTATTATCGTTTAACATGCATCTTGATTTGTACATTAACAGGGTTTAAATGACCCCTTTACCATGTGAATAAAACAATCAGAATTTTACTTAAAATATAATATTACTGGTATATGGGCTTCATGGAGGATATGGGTTCATATAACCTGCCTCTTGCTTTTAAAGATGGCAAATAGTGCTGTAACTTAAATAACATGTGTTTACATGTTATAAGTATACTATCAACTCTGTTGAATAAAACACACAAAGGAATATTGTATAGAACGATGTCCTTTTTACTACATTAACATTCTAAACATGACTTACCAAAATCAATATAAACTCCTTTCACAAGCTGCAAAATGAGGATTAATATCTTAATCATGTCATTCGTTCTTATACAATGCAAAGTTGGATATCAAATCAATTCAAACATCGTTATTATTTTTAAAGACCAACCAAAACATTGAAATGTATAAATTTGATGCAACTGTCATAAACGTGTGAGGTTTAGCACTATGAAACCAGTTCAATCTACCATTTTCTACATGAACCAAGCCCGGAATATGACAGTTATTGTCCATTCGTTTGTCGTGTTTTGTCGTTTGATTTTCCATTTGATTAGGGAATTGCCGATTGAATTTTCCTCGTAGTTCAGTATATTTGTGATTTTATTTTACGTTGATTGTATTTAGATGAAAGTAATGAGCAGTAAGACGGATAAAGGATTTCTCGACAATGTATAATGTTAACTTTTAAATCACTAGATCTTTGAAAGCTTGCATGACATTTGCCAAGTTATATTCATGTCTGCATTTAAGTTTTACAAAATAGCGTAGTCACAACACAGGTCAGACAACCATTACAACACTATTATGACCATGGGTCTGGTGTTGTGTTCGTTTTGTTTTTGCATCAATACGTCAGCTTGGAGCTTTGGCAATGTATTCCCTCCACGAATTGTTATACGACATTATTAAAACAAGTAGTATTTTCTGCTTACTAACCATGTATGTAGTCTAATGAAATTTAACTATTGATTCAATTTAAATATCAAATATCAATTCAAGCTTGAATGAGTTAAGATATATACTTTGTGTGTGATTGATTGACCAATGTATACCTTGCAAAGTCTATGGATATTCCCAAATTTGCCAGCTTCACATGCGTCTCTGATATTTCTAAATGTCAATGCAAATCTATCCCGACATTTTTTGAATACTTCAAATTTCCACGTCTCTGAATCCTCAGTGCGTGAAAGGTTGTCAAAATCAGCTGACGTTAATCCTAACTGTAGTGCTAGTTCTTGAGTTTCATTTCTATTGTAAACTAATGATAAGCGTCGTAAGTGAAGATCTGATGGCCGTTCTTTCAAAAACTCGTCATTTGTAACTGTTATATAAAAAAGGCTTATACTTAGGGACGACATTAACAGCTTAATGTAGGATAAAAATCTTAATCTGCATAGTCTAATCACTGAAGCCCATCCCCCACCCCACCACCCCATCCTTCTTAACTTAATTTGGAAAAAAATGATTCACCTGAAGAACTATATGAAAAATCGATTTCAAATTAACAAAACTTGCAGCATTGTTAAACCCAACCCCCACACAACACAATTTGATTTAAGTTCTTTTAATCCAACATCGATCTTTTGATGTCGTTCCTTATATGCATAATGCAATTGACCTTTCTACTTTTCAAGTACATATTACAAGAATACTTGTTTAACATAGGTAATTACGGTGGACAGCTGTATAATCATATATCGTATTAGCATAATTTGTAAATTTGGTTCTTCAAGAGTATCGGTATGTCCAAATGGTACTACAACTTTTTCATTCAATTACATTTATTAAGGCTAATTTTTTATTGAAACAGTCTGTTATTATGTTATTTCGTATTTGATCTATAAATGAAATTTTGAAATAAAAACATTTAAGAAACTATGTCAAATTCATAATTTTACTTATCACAAAGCACATTACAACTTCAATTAAATATTAATTATTACTATAATTTTCACTGTTATTTATATATAAGTAAGATATGAGGGTCATACAAATTTAACCTTGAATCTCATCCAAATTTTCTTAATTTTCGGAACACGTTTTAGAAATTTATATGTGACGTTATTTTGGGCGTTGCATTGATTATGGCTAACAGGGCTGTGTTTTTGTATTTTTTTCGTTTATTTATTCTATAGCTAGTCACAACTTAAGTTTAATCATGTATATCTATTATATAGTCATTTTTATAAAATTACTGTTTGCAAAACTATGTATTATTCTTGTTAATAATGATGTTTTGTCCCAGGCGGATAATCCTGGCCTCACAACTTTTTTGAAATTTTGGTCCTCGGCGATCTTCAAAAACGATTCGTGAGATTTGTAAACAGAACTAAAAATGTTGCAACACAGACATCAGGGAAAGGATGTATAAGAAGGATATTCATTTTTTAACATTTAGAAAACCATTGAGTTAGAATATTACAAAACTTAAAATTTAAGCGCAAATTACGTGAAAAATTAAAAAAGAACATCAACTTGTTGTTTTAAAAAAAAATCAGAATACAATACCTGGACACCCTGGTTCACATCTGTCTTCATCCTGATAAAAATAGAGAAAACAAATATGTATTTCTGGATCGCATACTGGAATAACACAAATCTTTATTTTATTTTAATTTATTATTTGTATATCTCAAAAAATTACATGATTAAATTTATAGGCATAAATCAAGGAATGCATACATAACTTTATATGTAAGAATCGTTAAGAATTTAATCCTAAGTTTACACTGGCTGGTGTTTTACGATTTATCCAATTATCCGTGCATTCTTTTAGGACTTGACTTAATATTGCTTACCATCGTTATTTTGTGTCATAAAACAATGTCTTATAAATTTATTTACAAAATGAAATCAATAATCAGATTAATTTTTGTTTTCGGTTTCTAAAGCACTTATGATATGATTGTTACCTTTCCTGGTATCCACGATTTTATCGTGTGTATGTTGTGCTCAATGCCATGAGTAGGACAGTTCCATATTTTGCCTTCTTGAGCAAGACTGTTGAATGGTAAGATGCATGGCTTATCTGGTGATTTACAACATACATTTGCTACAAACGATGCATCACTGGAATGGCTCTGATCGCCACTTGTTCTAATATACAGCTGACTTATTTTCTCTAAGGCTGATGTTAAACATTCATTGATACTGGAAGCAAGATCCCTCCTTATGACTGCGTTTGTTCTTGCATGAACAAGACGGACCGTTATCTTGTCATCTTCACAAAGAATATACATATCCAAGGAAGGATCAATAGTGAACACTCCCGACCTGTGGAACAGCATTTCCCTATTGATCTCTCCGTATCTCTTCACCGACCAAACAGATAAGCAGTAACTTATAAATCTGAAGGATAATGCAGGAGGTATCATCATTGATGTCGATTGAAAAGCTATGGCAATATTTCGTTGTGTGATGTCGGCTGCATGAAGGTATCCGGAATCATCACTAGCTCGTACCATACTTGCAACATAGTAAAAGCCAGCAGATATACGCGTTCTGTTAGCATCGTATCTTTTTGGCTCTACCAATATATCCAGATGGGTCATGACATTTAATAAGTAATCTTTGTCTTTGTGAAATTTTTCATATTTCTTCCTCTTCCAAACGTCATGTATTGCGTGTTTGTATACCACTCCTTTTGTTCCCATCTCATCCCATATGTCTTCTCTTTTTCTGTCTCCTTTACAGAAGCGCCTGTCTGTTACAATTGATTTGAATGCATCGATGAGAAGGGTCGGAGACAGAATAATACGGTCGTTCAATTTAGGTTCATCAAAGTATAATAACTTGCCAATTGAATGTTGAAACTTTAGAAATACCTTCAACTCATCATCTGACAGAGGTCTAATAGGCTGCAATACATTTATTTTCTTTAGATGCTCTAGGGTAATCAGAGGAATGTTGCGTCTGATCAGCGATGCGAATTCTAACTCTAAAGGTATAAAGCATTTTGGAAGAAGTTCACCCCAGTTTGGTTGCCTCTCGGATTCTTTGATGATTGTTTTCTGTATCGTTCCCATTTCTGTGTCATTTTTGTCTCTAGCGTTGACAAATATTTTATCATCAATCACCAAATGTTGTCCTAATGGCGTTTGTTGAAACATTTTGTTGATTTCTGCAAATATGGCATGCCGTCTTTCTTCAACCTCGTGCTAAAAAAAAATATGTACGCCTACGTTTATATCTGAAAATAATTACCAGCTCAGGAAATAATCATTTTCAGTAATACATTTTACATGTATATGATATAAGATACTTATAGATATACAATCGCTTGAAAAGTGGGATTTGAAATGGAAATAATGATATGATTTGTAAAAAAGAAAAAAGGAAAATACAGAATAGTTACCCACATTTAGTGCGTTATTTGTCAGTACAGAAACACTATATACAACGTACTACGAAAATAAGATGTACATGCAGATGTCTAAAACCCTAAAAAGTACAGAAAACACTATTTGGTCTTGATTAATTATGAAAAAAAAGATGTGTTATGATTGCCAAAGATATAACTCTCCACAAGAGACAAAATCACACAGAAATTAGGAACTATAGGTCACTGTATGGCCCTCAACAATGAGTAAAGCCCATACTGCATAGTCAGCTATAAAAGGACAAAAAATGACAATGTAAAACAATTCGAACGAGAAAACTAACGGCTTAATTTATGTACAAAAATGAACGAAAAACAGTAACGTAACACATAAACTAACGACAACCACTGAATTAAAGGCTCATGACTTGGTACAGACACATATGCACATAATGTGGCGGGGATAAACATGTTAGCGATATCCAAACCGTCCCCTTACTTGGGATAGTGGTGTAACAGTACAACATAAGAACGAACTTTAAAATTAGTCAACTAATCAGATGGATCAACATACAAATACTAGAAAAACAAGTGGACGTTACCAGGAATTTGTACATTCCAACACCAAAAAGACACTACAGGTTTAAGAGAACAAGCAGTTACTGACAGCTGGTTCAAAGCCACTAACAACTTATACAAATAATCATGCATCTAAGAATAAATTATTAATCAGTACATCTCCAACAACCAATGAATTTGTTGAAAAGACGTCAAAAATAGTCAAAGAAAAATATAATCATATGCAATGCCAAGTTACAGTAGTCGGTTTCACAAACAAAATACCTATACGATTGATCGTAATAAGACTGAATAGTTGATGACTTACGGTCAATCTTAATCGTAAGAATTTTTTTGTATAAAATCGAATGCTGATATTGACAGATATGCGTATGTGTATGTTACACTGTTTGCATTTAATTTTTAATGATAACAACCAATTAAAACAATATTCAATTATCTAATTGCAGTGTTGAATGGGTAACCTTTAAGAATACGTTTATTTATTTAACGGATCAATAAGTTTACCTTATCTGGTCACATTACATAATTATGAACTATATAACAAATAATATATTATGAAAAAAAAACGGAATTTCAGATTAGAAAACAAACAAATTGCATGTTATTGATCAAAAATAGAAATAAGACTGATTTTGTAGTAATGTTAAGGTAGTTCTCCATTATTTTTCAACGATTCTATCGCAATTTTGTCGTCATTGTAGTCGTTTCTATTGGTTGTCATCACATTTATTCAAATTATCAACGTCATTTCAAAGCGTGAAAAGGAATCAACCAAAACAAACACGTGGGTGTCAGCTTTTACGAGGTTTTCACATGATTGTATGATGTTCCTGACGGAAACATGACTCGAGTATCCAACTGTTAGTACAAAGCACTTATTTTTGTTTTCATACGATGTGCTTAATTCGCGAGACGATAGGTATTGTTTTCTTTCTATACAAAGAAGGAGGAGGTGTTTTCGAATTCCATGTTCATTTTATAATCTGACCGCGTGATCCCTATAAAGTGTTCGTTTTTTAAGTCGAAAATAAATATTGATTCGGGCATATAACACTTTTTGTAGAATTCTTTATTTACTTACAATTAATTGCCATTTGATTCATTTTCAGAAACAAATCAATTGATATAAATTTACAGATTGTCAATCGGACTGGCAGGTATCTTGAGACAAACATGAATTAGTATTTATTTCATTGATACTTTATTTCATGGAAAATTGTATATAAATAAAAATGTAGGGGTCTTTTTCAAATGAAAACTTATAAATTATCAATTTTAAATAATGATGTATTAAAAACATATTTTAACTTTGAATATATTGAGAGTTCAAATATATTGTATAATAAACTTAATTGATTATAAATCTTAGTCAACATTTTTTCATCCAAGAGAATGTGGAGGATACATAGTTACACTTTTTCATAAATATGTCATTTAGTTCTGTATAATCATCCAGTACCAGGCTATATATGTGTAAGTGTGTGCTCATTATATAAATGTAGATATCTAGCATGTACAAAGTATTCATAGTTTTAGCAAAAATGTGTTTTTCTCCTTTATCATATTATAGAATGAATAGGAACATATATATGAAAAAGGTGTCAACATTGTAATAAACAATATATATACTAGATGTTTAATTTGATTGATCAAGATTAATTGGATAAATTATCTTATTGAATTTTGTCATAAAACGTTTTTTTGTCTCTATTTTTAAACTCTATTTAAGTATATAACAACAATATAATTGTAAAAACCGTGTATCATTTGTATTGATGGAAATTGTCTGGTTCACTATAATTTACTTACAGCTTTTACCTGATCTTTGTGCGTTAAAACAACCATAATTTTGGGAAATCCTTGATTACTTCCCTTGCAGTATGTTACAATCGTGTTGACCCAGAATAGCAAATAATCTGTACGAACACACAGCAAAAGGAAATACAAAGACACATTGATGGACACACATATTAAAGAAAATATACATATACATTATCTGTGAAATGTATCGTTTAATAAATATATTCAAACGTTTACAATGATGGATTGAAGTTTTAACATGTTTATAAGTTTAAAATTCGACAACAACAAGTAGTTATATTTAAATATATGACTCTAAAGAGCAATGGTACCCTAAAGTGCGATGGCAACCGACTCTAAAGGGACATGTTTTTTTTAAATGCGATTAAAAAGATGCATTAGTGCAATTCTATGACACAATGGGTAGTCTCATCTTTTAAATGTTGTACACTGGTCATTGTATAACCTTTTTTAGTTTGTTAGGCGATATGTCGAAAGCCGTATGATTATCAGTTTCATAGTTGAACGATTTGGGTAAGATGTATAGTTAAAAAAAAATTCAGGTACAGTTGTTGTCTGTTGTCCTTACAGTGTAATGATTACATTAAATTTGTTAGTATATGCGGTATTTAATGGCAATCGTTTAATGGCATATTTCAAATTTGGTGTTCGTTTATTGTTTTATATTAAAATCCCGTTGCTATTTGTCTTGTTTAAATTGTTTTAAACTGGTTGTTCTGAGGCTCTTTTTACTTAATAGAATAGTAAATAGAAGCAAATGCAGCGCGTCAAAGTTTTAACTATTACCTTAATAAATTGCAAACATTAATAAGATTAGGTCTATAGTAGTATGAGCGTTGTCTTACTCGCAAGCATAAACGTCCACTCGATTACACACCTATACATTATTTAATAGAAATAACAAACCATATTGTATTTCTTTATAGATTAATTCAATTAGACAGTAAAAAGAGGACTATAGTTGCACCCAAGCTGTTTTGAATATTATTTTTTTTCAATTTTACAAAATATTATATAATAATTTAACGTCTCTACGTAACACACAAACATGTTCCAGATTGTGATCGTTTGTTTCTCTCTTCTAATGTTTCTTGTGCAATAAAAATCCTTTATCTGGACAAGCATTCTCCTTATAATGCTGTTTAACGTTGCCAACGTCGATACTTTTGAACAAAAATGCACTCCAGCGTGTTCAAATAACTTTTTTATGACCATCGCGCTTAAGCGTTCCAAACGCACTTTAGCGTTCCCATCGAACTTTAGAAATGATTTGGAATACTATTTTGAACTATTGTATCTAAATTTACAAAATAATTGTTTAACTACATTGGTTATTGAAAAAATAATCTTTATAAATACCCCTCGCTGTTTTTTGTGCACTCTTTCCCGGCAGATACTGTTCATCCAAACAGGGGTCATCGAGTGTTCTACTTCCATCCAATACAATCATGTAAATAGCTCTGTATGTTAAAAATGTCTGATGGGTTGAATAGAAAACATCTTGCCCTCCAAAATCCCAGATAATTATAGGTGCTATCTTTTTGTTGTGCAACTGCTTTTTCCCAACTTTAGAAGACATTTTTAAAAACTTTTCTTTTGAGATTGACACTTTGACTTCTTTGACTTTTTTTGAAACCCCAAACATATTTTTCAGCCTTTTGATAACTCTAGATTTAGTGACAGTATGTATATGCATCTCACTAGTGATACCTGACTTCGCACTAGCACCATCTGAGTCACCAATGAGGTCGTCATTATTAGGCAAAGCTTCACCACTGTCTCCGTCATTTGAGAATTCAGTTGTATCGTTCTCAGTTATAACATCTTGTAGGACTTGCTTGTTCTTTTTTTCAGATTCCTCTGATCTTTTCATGTACGGTATATGTGAACCTAACTGGCTTTCTGAACTAGGACGTCGTTCTTGTATGCCTGCCTCATACTCGTCATCGTCAACGTGCACAACTAAGGTAAGACATAAATCGGATACGTAAATAATCAAAGCAAGGGAACATTTCCATACACAATAACGTATGTTTACTAGTCATGATAATATGTGCTTTTTACAATATTGAACTCTTTAGGACAGATCCTATGTTCGCTTAATCCAAGAAACATAAAATAAAAATATAATAATTGTACATATATTGATTAAGGGGACATATTGAGTTAATCTATATAAAAGTTTAAAACAATTGATTAAATAGAAACATAAAATCTAACAAAAAATCACAAAATAAATATCATTTTTTTTCTGACAGCAAAGAAGTTGCCTTCACCATTTAAAAATAACTTGGTTGCATGTGATAAACGAAAACCAACAATTGCCGCAATTCAAAATGACTATCGAAAAACAAAATATTTCAAGACTCAAAGATATTTTCTGGCATATTCCTAAGTAATAATGTATGGATTAAACATATAAATTTAGATCTGTTTGTCAGTTAAAGTTGACCCAACGAAATAAATGACAAAACTACATATACATGTGTTCAAACAAACGTTTAGTATATAACAAACCATCATGTTCTGACATTTCTCGTGTTGTATCGGAAGTCAATGTGTCCCTTGATTCACGTCTTAGGTTTTTTTTGCTTTCCGGCAATGATATCGTGTGTGCGTCGACTGATATATCTTTACTGGTTGGTGGTGTATCATCTAATTTATTTTGTTTCGTTATGTTTTCTTCTTTCAAAAGGGATCTGCTTACGAGTATTTCTTCTAAGGAGAACTCTAAAATTGATAGTAATGATAGAATCATATTAATTTGTAGGATTTAAGACAATTTTTCTAAGATTTTATCAATACTTAACCTAAGCTTAGTACACTACTAGGGTTTTGATTGGTAAATGCACGTTGTTACAAAACCTATAATCCACGAGTTAGTCGAATTTCTCTAAAAGACATATATGTTTGTATCCAAAGATATGGAAATTGAAACACCCTTCAGTACTCAGGACAACCTTCGGCTGAGCTTCGGGCTGTTAGAATATCTATACATTCGTATACATGTATACTGATATAATAGAAGATTTTTTTAGAGAAATTCGCAGACAACTTCTAATTAACCAGGGCTAAATCATTATGAAATTTCGGATATTTTTTTATAATTTTCATTTAAATAGTTTTCGAACCTTAAATCGTGTTAATGCGTTATTTCTTTTTTGTTTGTTATATAAGCATTAGCATAGAAACATCTATTTTAATTGTTTTTAGGGGGGCAAATTTGCTGAAAATCCTGGGATCCGTGCATTCATGTGTTTCGTGCATGAGTAGATCACAGTGAAGGTTACCAAAGTAGTTTCGAAAACATGATTTATCGAAGTGTAAACCAAGCGAAAAAATCCAATTGACCAAACCAAGCCATGTATTGATATGTATGCAAATAGTTTCAGAAATATAATAGTATAAACTTTGTCAAGCATATATAAACCAACCACAACTTACATTTACCACTTTCATTAGGATTGTTTTAAATATTAATGTCCAGCTATTATAACCAAGATACGTCATGTTATCAGAAAAGAATAATATGTTTGATGTTTCTTTTAGGATCAATTTATATTTTAGCACAACGGATTCTTTCTCAAGATGTATATTCATTCATTGCACACACATCTTGTAGAATCAGCCACATCAATTATCATATGATAATTCATTAGTTAGAATATATAATCTTCATCATCTGAGATATCAAGTGAGATATTTAACTCAAAATTCATAATGACTGTTAAATAAGGTTGTATATGATCAAATGATTCATGTTAATTAAGGTAATGTTTGTGTACATAGGGAGATAACTCGAATTTAAATAATGGAAAAAAAGAGGGATCTGTCATTTTGCATTGCTTAGATCAACTAATGTTCGGTTACTACATTATCATCGAAAATGAAACAAAAACTACATTAAAAATGCTGTTTGGTGTGATTTAAATACGTGACCGACAATATATTTTGGAAGTATAACTAATTTTATTAATGCATATTGTGTTTAATACTCTAATCATTAAACGAATTATATAAATGTGTACCAATTTTCATTTAAATTTGGCTTTAAGGTGCGTTCGATAACATGATTTAAACTACATGTAAACATTAAGTTTTATCAATGGGAACGTAATTGTGTTTTGTTTACTTGTGATATACACTAACACAGTCTAAGTGTTTGATAAAGGATCTGAAATCGAAAAATGTTATATATTTACAACAACATAAAAAAATCAATGGATTGATTTACGTACAACATAAATAAGATATGATAACCGAAAATATGGAAACCTTTTAGGAACAATATATCGGAACGACTAATATACTACATTTATCTGTGACCCTATTTTTGATAGACAAGACGGATTTCAAAACTAAAAATCTACATAAAAATTTGGAATTATAAATAAAAATTTAGAGGGTGCATTATCTTTATTTGATTGTTATATTTCATTTTATATATTTAATCGGAATAGTTATCATGTAAATAATGTGTACAGTAAGTTATAACATTTTAATACAATTCCTGTATATTTTAACATGAGTTTTTGTTTACATTATCATCATCAGGTGTTCACTTACGAAAGTCCTTATCCAAAAATCCGTAATTACTGAAGGCTGTAAAATTGCTCAAGTCATCCCCGATGTTTAAAACACAACTTCAAAGACGGGCATACTTAACAAATTATAAAAAAATGCACATAAAGAACATTATTGTTCAATAATTGAAATAAAAGAATAAATTGTAGCGAGGCAAGATAATTGTCGAACATACTGAAAAAAAGTTGTCTGTACCTACCATAAGAAAATATTCTACTCATATGTAATAGAAATTGGTTTATTGGGGATTCAAGCTACAAAGTTTTTGCAATGTACATTGAATTCCAGATATTTTGAGAGTCATTTCGTTTCAAGCGTCATGTTAAAAAACCCAGCTTTTATATTGACCATTTCAAAATAAAGTAGTCATTTTAAAGAAAGTGTTTTTAACAAATAAAGCAATAAGTTTTAATAGAGGCTGAATCAGTGTGACACTTATAGAAAGGAAGGTACATTTGTGTATTGCTTTAATTGTAACTGAACGATGGTAATGCTCTATAGCCTAAATGTATATCTTCGAACATCAAGGTTTGAATGCTTTTATATTATTTTAGTGAATTATGTCATGTTATTCTGTCTAAACAAATGGTTTAAAATTATATATACACTATGGTGATGCCTTTGCTAGAGAAAGCAGAAAGAGTATGTGTCCATCTTGATAAAGAAGAAGACCATCGAAAAATGTAGTTATGCAATAATCATGCAAATGGTTTGGCTCCAAGGCAATACTTGATCAGCATGATCAGTCATAGCCTTTTTTTGTGAAATTTTGCAACAATTGTAATACATAGTTAACGTTACAGGCTTTATTGGATTGCATATCATATTATTGCCTCGATTTATTGTTATAGCATTTCAACGGCAACACTGAGAAAAAAAAACAATTATGTATAGATAATACACTAGACATAAATTGGCTATGTAAATAGACAAAACACAACCATGATGTATTACGTTAATATTGTCAAACAGGATTCAACTATAGAGACAGTTAAAATACGTCCGTATATTTCATGTCCTGCGTTTGTATTATAAGTTTAAGTTTTACCTTGAAGTCCACCAAGCCAATTCTTAAATTCACGGTCCATATATGAAAGACCATTGTATAATTCTATCCCATCGGTTGAAATCCTGACTCTCCTAGGCTGTTTTCCGACAAGATATCTCGCTAAAGTTGTCTTCCCAGTGCCCTGTTCACCAGCTAACATAAGTCTTGACTCAAAGTGAGGATAACTTTCTTCTTTCAATAGACTAGAGAAGACCTGAGCTGATTTCTTATCAAATTTTTTAACTTCAATTGGAAGACCTAAATTTCAATTATTTAAATGTCAGCTTTATATAAAAATTTTTTTTACAAATCTGCACATGTACATTCAATAACTTTTAAAAGATATGTAGACCTGATAGATAATGGTGGTGCAGAAAGTAAGTTTGACACAAAGTAAATCATATCTATATCGTATTCATCATTACTTGTGAATCGTATATCTTGGTAACCCTGAAGCGGGACCCGGCCTATCCGTTTCTAAGATTTGATAGTTTGAAAGTGCTTGCATTGTGTACTTGATTAAATCTGACAATTTATTTGATGTGAATTATTTTGAAATTTGATGTGTAACCAATTCTCGGGGGGTAATTTTGCTCTGAAGATTTTTTATATAAAATCTTTTTTTGAAAATTGTGAAATCAATAACAAGGATCTTGTATTTGATGAAATAATGACAAGAAAAATATGTGCTAGCGACACTTCACTTAACTAAAGGATTCCGAATGTCTAACAAGAGTAAACAACAAAAACTGTGAAAATTTGTAAAACTTTCATAGAAAACAAACTAATTAAATACGTAGTTTGTAATGGTATGTTACCACAGTAATCCATGATTTGTGATATAATTTCATTATCTGAATTATGTTTACTGCACTAGGAAATTAACATTCATATTATTTCAATTCACTACATGAAGGGTGAAGTATTGTTCCTTTTTTGCTCTTTTCTTTGCCAGCCTTGAATTTGGCTTATATTATAACAAATCTTACTTCAAATATATTTGTTGGATTAAAATTACTTCTATTGTATTCCATTTTCTTTTACAATAAGCTGCTTTATTGAAATTTATGAATTATAAGGAGTAAATGATATGATTTTGATAATGTTTAGTAGGTACAAAAGCGAACTAACGAAGGTTTGTTATCTTGAAAAGTAAGTGGCGACGTGCATGCTTTATGTATATGTTAATAACTTATCTATCCACATCTTGGTATACATGATAATTATATTAACACTACTATTATTCTTTATTCACTTTCAAAGCTAAACCTAAGATAGTTACAAAATGTGTTTTTTTCAAAGTTAAAAGCTTTTAAAAGAGGGACAAAAGATACCAAAGGGACAGTCAAACTCATAGATCTAAAACAAACTGACAACGCCATGGCTAAAAATGAAAAAGACAAACAGAAAAAACAATAGTACACATGACACAACATAGATTTAAGATTAGCGAAACATAGTATTGCTTCTTTTTGCATATATTTGTTCAAATGACAACGTTTAATAGGTTTAATGATACTGTCTTATATTTCGTTATCACCAAAAGTAGCCTAGGGTTTTCAAATTTGCAACCCGACAATCAGCAAGATTGATGAGATATGAGCATCTATAAGAATATGTTCACTGAATTGTATTTCATGTGAATTTATTTACTAATTTCTTGGAATCATAAAAAAAGTTATCATTTAAACACTTGGGAAATCATGTAGTATTGGTTTTCTTTTTATTAATAACAGAGAACAAATGTTCAACACAAACAAGTATACTAATGCTCAACAGAATTAAGTAAAAGATGTTATATGTCTTAATCAACAGAAGCATACTAATAAGAGTTGTCCACATTCTTTAATTCGATCTTACAAGGTATGTTTAACAAAGATCAAGAGGTATAATGTATGAGAGTTGGGAAGTATTTTTTTAATACCCTTATTGTTGACAATGCTTTTACGATAGTGTCATCAGCTCATTCGTAAGTTTTTCGGTATTGACATGATTTAAACTGTAATTTCTTAATTTGTCCATTGATAAATTTGAAATAAGGAAACCAATGTTTCATAATCCCGATGCACATATTACATGAGTATATTTGGCTATTATTTTTCTTTCTTTTTCTTCATTTCGCTCATCAGCTGTATCGGTTCTTATAACCTTTGGCTTTTAATTACATAGCTTTTCAGCGTTTTTGATGAAGGTCTATCCGAAACACTCTTCAGATGCAGCACATTTATAAAGTGTTGATGTCAATGTGTCATTGTATTATACATAATATGCCTGCTAGATAAGTATGATACCTAAGAAAAATATTATTTAAGTCGACATTTTAGTAATCTTTTCTATCACCATCTGTTCTTTCTTCTGAATAACCAATTTAACTAAACAACCCATACGATTCATAGAGTAAGAGGTATGTGATACTCACCAGGTAAAAGAGTATTTTCATATTCCTACAAAAGAACATTCAGACAGAAATATATTTTAGTTTATTTAGATAAACACACATTTTCAATATATTTATCCTATAGTTAACGTCTATGTGTGCATATTGTTGTCGTTCGAAACAACACTACGTCTCCTTTAACTGTTGCATATGACAGATATACACATGGTCAATACTTCTAAAGCGCCTCAAACTGAGGAACTCAAAGAAGAGCATACACAAATAATTTATTTTTAGTGATGTTGGACATGTTTCAGCTTTTAACAAGTGACTGGCATTTGCCGTCTGTGCTGATTTGGGATCATATAACATAGATGTTAACAAACGGAGCTATCACATGTATGTATTGTGTAAAAGAAGGTATATCAATCTCGAAAAGTTGCATCACATTATTACAGTTGGTAAAACAATAATCAAATAAACAGACAAGCTTATTTTACAGAAATAAGTGAATTGCTATCTTTTAATGCACAGCTACAAAAAAACAAGAATCTATCCCTTTCCAAACAAATTGCTCAGCTTGTCAGCTATGAAGATACATGTACTACTTATTTCTCCTAAGAAGGTTTAAATGAATGTTGCGAAGCAACAAAGACGATGAGTCTCTCTCTATACGCAGCTCTTAATAATTAGCAAGTAGTGTTTATCGTTATTGATATAATCTACATTTTTCATAACTTTTGTAAAAAAAACTTGTGATAAAAAAACCAAAGGGATTCTTCACCAAAGGGACAGTCAAACTCATAAATCTAAAACAAACTGACAACGCCATGGCTAAAAATGAAAAAGACAAACAGAAAAACAATAGTACACATGACACAATATAGAAAACTAAAGAATAAACATCACGAATATAAGGAATGTGCTACATTATAAAAAAAACCAGAGTCTCACATCTTATCCTCAAAAATGTTTGTACCTTTTTTTTTTAATTTTATACATAGCTCTCCACCTCTTGCCCACTGACATTTTGGTTGAAAAGCAAGAATATGGTGTTCAAAGAATAATACAAGGAAATAATTGTGGGCAAGAGTATGCTGTAATACATTCTGAAAATTTTGCAAAACGAACCTTTAGCAATATTCCCCAACATTTTTGTCACATATACACCACCAATAACGCTATTGCTTACATCTTTTACAGGTTAAACAATAACATAATTTCAAATTCTATCAATATTGTATCATCAAGTTTCAGGTCTATGTTATGAGTTATAAAATCAATTCATTCAACTTACTATATGAAAACGTCTTATCTGTGAAACGAGCATTTATATATATCAAGTCTAAGATATGAATAGAGGCATTGAGAAAAATGCTGCTATAACCGCGTACCTGCAATGAATTGAACATATCTACCCAATTGTTAAACAGTTTTATGACGTCAATACACTACTTTTAAAAATATCTGTTTTTTCAAAAAAAAGGAGAAATATTTATAATTTACCTTAAATAGCTTTCTTATATCCGCCTGATATCCGCTGACCACATCTATTGCCTTTTTACCCTGATATATATATATTTTTTGTTTTAATTTTATAAAATATAACAGAAAATTAAGAGCTGCTCTAAAAACGTCTATCATTATTTCAAAATTTTCGGATATAACTTAAATGCGTTCTTACAACAACGCTTCATTGTTATTTCAATAATGGTATTATCAATTGCTGCCTTTTTTGCAGATTCATTTCAGGTAAAACCACTATTGTACTAATCTGTGATTTTTTAAAATACTAAATACTTTCTTATTCCAGGCATAGTTATCCGTATTTGGGACAGTTTTATATATAATTTTGGGTCCTAAATGCTCCTCAACTTTGTACTTGTTTGGCTTTAGAACTATTTTGATCTGAGGGTCACTGACAAAAAATGACTGATGAGTCTTATGCAGACAAAACGCGCGTCTGGCGAATTAAATAATAAGTCTGGTACCTTTGTTAACTATTTACGGTTACGATGTAGTTTTGCATTTAAAGGTTTAAACAGTGTGTTTACAAACGAAGTACAAAGTTTAGATTTATGGTGCGTTCCGTATTGAAATTAATTAATTCCCCAAAACAGTAACCAGTAAATGTACCCCGCAGCAATTGCTTGAAACTACTACTTACGGGTTCCACTTGTGAGCATCGGAAAAGACCATCTTTAGTGTGTCAATTAATTCCAAACAAACAATAATTAAACAGCAAACTAATAAGATTAGATTATCGTTGATGTTCTTTATAAATACAACAATACTGACTGAATAACTTTTGATACCAAAGGGGCCGAAAAATAACACAGATACATAGACATTTCAGAAATAATAAAACAGCAGTAACAGTAAATATAAAAGTTGAACAAGTGGTATGCTTCCTTCATTAAGAAATTAAGAACACGAAAAACCAATGGTTACAATTCCTTCAGACACAGGTGCTACTTTATGGCCTGTTTGTCGTTAAGCTTTTAATGTTTCTTAAGTATAAATCCATGCTATTCAAGTTTAGTTTGGAGCTTTCTAATGACGGGAAATCGATCAAACCTTTGCGGACGCACGAACAATACGAATTGTTAATTTCTTTCACATAGAGGAATTGTTGTTGTTGTTATATGTTTGTTTGCACAAAAATGTTATTGTTTCACCTTTAGGAAAACATGGGTGCATGTGAGTTGACGAGGCAATAATATTGAAAGGTTTATTCTGTAATATAATAAAAAAAAAAAGATATCAATCTATTATCAATGACAAAGATATATTTTCACTGGTACTTACTCTTTTATTAAGTATATGGGGATCACAATCTTTGGTTAACAAACGTTTGACTATCTGACGATATAGGTGTCTGGAAGCGACATGAAGCGTCGTATCTCCTTCCTTAAAAAATTATGTTAAATAGTATTGACCAATGAAATCATTTACTGTTTGTATTCATGTATTTTAATTATGTCTAACACAAACTGTGGTTGACAAGAATAAACTATCGCAACTCGTTCGGTTTGCCCGTGTGTGTTCTGATGTCATAGATTTTAACGAACGTAATCAATGCATCACTGGTAAATTGTTGTGTCAGGGATTTCGATACCATAAATTACTTAAAACTTTTACTAAATTCTTTCATAGATACAAAGATTTGATTAGTAAATTTGGCTATACCTGTAGAAAGCTTATTAAAAATGGTATTTCTCATCCTAAATTTTATGGTAATATTGTACTTAAAGCGAGGAAATCACTATGTGATCCTTGTAAACTCATCGAACCTTTAAACAAACTTATAAGTACGGGTTATCGTACCAATATTGTAATTAGATCTCTGAATATAGTTCACATTGGCACTAATATTGATTTTGTCATTAGCAAATTAAAACATAACTAAATTTCATTATCTTTTGAGGCGAGATGTATAGGGGACACAGCCACGTTAACTTTTATTTCTATAGAAGTCGCTCTTCACTATACTACTACCTGTCGATACATTTATTTTTGGCATTGCACAAGTCATGTCTTCTTTGACTATTAATGACGTTAAAATACTAAATCCCTGTGATGTGTTTTAGTCGATTTTAGTCTCTGATGCATGATTTTTTACTATTAATTGGTTTTGGCTTTTAACTAGCTGTCAGTAACTGCGAGTACTCTCAAATCGTATTTTCTTGTTAATTCGACCTGTTGATACTGTTTATAATGCTTTTTTGTCATTTTTTATTTATATGGATCTTGGCTGTATACCAGCTTTGATTATTTGTAATATCTTCAATTTTTCACTTATTCTTACAACATTTGTATAAACTTCAAGATTATAAAAAACCGGTTTTTTTCTAAAGTGAACATTGATTGGTTAAATATTTCTCAGTGTGTTTGAATTTGTTTGATAGCCTTTTGGTCATGACTGTTTGTCTCTAATATTTAATTAACTGTGCATTTGTATTCAGATATCGCAGATCAAATTTATTCGTTCTTTGTGTAACCATACGTTTTTTGATTGAGTTAAGTCTGCTAATTGATATTTTATCGTATGTTTTTATATGTTGTGATGTTATGCTATTGTTTTAGAAAAAGGGAGAAGGTTTGGGCCCATTAAAACGTTTAATCCCGCTGCAAATGTTTGCACCTGTCCTAAGTCAGGAATCTGATGTACAGTAGTTGTCGTTTGTTTATGTAATATATACGTGTTTCTCGTTTCTCGTTTTGTTTATATAGATTAGACCGTTGGTTTTCCCGTTTGAATGGTTTTACACTAGTAATTTTGGGGCCCTTTATAGCTTGTTGTTCGGTGTGAGCCAAGGCTCCGTGTTGAAGGCCGTACTTTAACCTATAATGGTTTAATTTTTAAATTGTTATTTGGATGGAGAGTTGTCTCATTGGCACTCACACCACATCTTCCTATATCTATGTAAAAAAGGAAGGTTCGAAATTTAACTCATACAGCAGTATAAACAAAACTAGTTTGCCCTTCTTAAGTTTAATATTATCTCACACATGTTAAGCAATAGACGAGGAATTAATTGAGAAACATCTTTAGACATTTAAAATGAAACCGCAGCGACTGAGAAGTTCATAAGCATTATTGTTACAAATTAAAGTGGAAATGTATAGCAACAGGGGGGGGGGGGGAAAGGTTGGAGTGGTCATACGTAGAAATCAAAATTGTTTTAGAATAATTATAACCATTATCAGGCAGTTTGGAGTGATGAATCGTTAGTTACTTTATATAAGATATATGTGGTATTTACAAAAATATTTTAAAATGTAACAAAACCAACATATTAGAGCATTTACAATAACACTCATGAGTATTACGCATACAGTTCATTTCTGTTGTAGGTAAATTGTTATCATATAACACTGTGTTGGACAAATTTGCCTTTTCAGCATTGGCAAATCTGACTCTGTTGGTTTTCCAGATATCAAAAATATTTTTTGCCTAAGTGATTTTCCCCATTTGTCCCAACGTGCACTGTTGTCACTGTTGTTACCACATCTCATTTAAACCACAATTTTCCATTAGAAAATTAATACATAGTTTCTTTCCAAGGGAACCAGTGTTTCCTCCCATGGGAACACCTTTTTCTCTTGGGAACATTTTTTCTTCCAATAGGAACTAAAACAAATTCCTTGTCATTTTAGTGGTATATATTATATTGCCATTTAAGCACGAGGTTTTCATAATCACAAAAAAAAACCAGGTTCGTTGCCCCATTTTGTCTTAAAATGTTCTGTACCAAGTCAGAACATTGATATTTGTTATTTCAAAGTTTGTTTCTCTGTGTGTTTGTTTTATGTTGTACCTCGGTATTTTCGTGGTTTCGTTAATTTCCAATTATAGTTGATGTGTGTTGAAAATCACGCAGGAAGAGAGCATAACGCGGCATTAATGTTTACTCAACGTCGTTTACTATTGAAGTTATCTTCTACTTCAGTCATCAATGACAATTATACAATTTAGACGTTTTTCTTATGACATATGCAGTTTTAGTAGAACCACTTAATGATATTGGTGCCGTGACCAGGATAAGATAACTACAAAGCAGCAATCTGTTCGAGCGATACACAGAAGCGCAATTTCAAAGATTTTATGAAGATTTGAGGCGAGGAGTGAATCAGAAGAAAAACCGAAAGAGAACAAATTGTAAACGTTCAAATTAAAGCGTCGATAGCCGCATTTTCCACAAACTACCGAAATTGAACTTATAATATTTGATGGAAACGTACTTTTGGGATTTTTTATGATTCATCAATTCACAAAAACAGCACATTAACCGACTTTCATATTACCTAAAATATTTACTAGATAGATAACCGGATTTACTCTTACACAGACAAAGTACAACTAAGCTATTGAACTTATATGAAAGATTCGGACAAAAGCATACGATCATTTAATCGTAAATGCAGGCACTATTAGACATACCCGCACAAAAAATACACTTACACACATCAGAAGTTACTATGAATGAACAGACATTTACAAAAGAGGACTATAATATGTCGGTACAGGCTCAACACTCGTACGGCTCGTTATAAGTACCAGTCATACTCAACAAAATACCTGGTGAAACACGAAAAAAGAAGACACATGCACACGGTTCATCAGATTAGTTGCTCGGTGATCTAAGGAGATCTATCATTGAAGAGCTTGTCATTTTAGAGTCTAAAAAGAGTACAGAAACAAGTGAAAGTCCAAGAGCTACAGCTACGTTCTACACCAACACAAAAGCGGGTAAAATCTGGCCAAAAAAAAACAATAATCAACACAGACGTATCATACCATAAGATGTGAATACTGCAAGGAACCCCAGTCAGAATGTACTAAATATAAGGATCCAAACGACCGCATGCAAGTTGTAAAATAAAAAGACTATGCTATAATTGATTAGAGCGACACAATGTAACAGATTCTTAATCAAAATCAAACTGCAAGAAATGTAAAAGACTTCACCACACAAGCTTTTACAAGAAGGACCGTGATAAAGAGACAACAAGTTCAAGTAGTACATGTACAGTACAACCACACAACGCGAAGGAAGTTGAGACAACAGTTTTAAAGCGCCACAAGGTCATTCATTACCAGAACATTAGAGAGTGAAGCAATAACCCTATCTAGATTTCGAGACGATAATGTGAACATGTCTTTTAACAGCTTAACCCAGCAACAATAAAGAAACAAACTATATCAGGCCAAGAATGAGTGGCCAGTTCATGTTACGATTAGACTATGTCTATGAACTCAAGAATATTCAAGTATACAAACATAATGTCAAAATCATCCTATATAAAATTTTGCAAACGCGATCACGAGTTGGTCGACAGTTTGCGTGACGGACGACGACGAATATTTTCAAATTATTATTATATTTCTACGAATCTGACCTACCTAAATAACTCTTACCGGATTGTTAGTACACATTAGACACGACGACTACCGCGTGCGGAACAGGATATGCTTCCCGTCCCTGATAATTGATGTGTGGGTTGAGCTTGCTCAGTAGTTATGTGTCTATGTTGTGTCTCTTGTTCAGTTAAAATCGTCCCATAAACAAAATGTTACGATCGCCACCAAGAGTTGGTAGACCGGTATGACATCACTTCATCCTTTATTCAATTTCAATTACCGACTACATAATTATGCATAATTTCATACTTGAAAATATAAAGTCATCAATTTGGGAATGAGACGACATTTCATGTTACGTTTAAAGTCAATGTATGATTTCAAGGATAAGTAATGGTCATATAAAACATTGACACCCAGTTGGTGATATCCATGCGATTAACCATTCACTTATCTTATTCTGTGAATCTATATTAATACCACGCTAGATTAGCTATTTAATCATTTCAGTTTGCTCGTTAAACGCGGCCAATTGAAGTGCAGTATAACCATCCTGTATAAAGCAACACAAAGTAGTGTAACATAACTTTGACTGCTACAGAGTGCAGCTAATAAACAAACTAACGCATGGCTACATAATGTCGCATTTATCGTAGCACGTCGACCCTGTAGCCGATATAATAATCAAATTAATATTTCGGGTAATAATTTCACTTGATTTGTGATAGATGTTCAAATCTCGTTAATTGATTAAAACAAATTAAGGCAAGACACAGAATCTTAACCTAATAGAAATTTAACAATAAAACTTAAAAATAGAAAACAAAATTTAATCATCACTATTATAAAAGGTAAGCCGTATCTATCTGTTAATCAAAAATTTCCTTCTGCAATGTTTTGGATTATACATAAATATGTAAATTTAGATTATTACAACCCAAGAAAAGCAACTTTGAGATATCAGTTGTCCGTTTAATGCAGCATCGTGACGTGCAGTACTACCATTATGTATTAAGAGTCATTTTTCAATGTTCGAATAATATTTGATGATAAACGACGCAGCTGATATCACCAATTACCTTAAAACAACGTAGTGTCGTATTTATTGTTGCAAGTTGACACGGATGTAATAATCAATTAACAATATTAGTTAATAATTGCGTTTATTTTTTCACTTGCTAATCATAAGCCGGTGACATTTTGTTCGATTGAGACAATAAAGGCAACAAACAAAAACTGTATATTAAAACCAAGATATACAAACACAATATATAATAAAGATGGAAAAAAGTCACCAGCACCTACCTAGAAATGTATTTTTTTGTTGTTCAGCAGTGAAATTACAAATTAAACTTTTATTTGGGTTTATATTACTGAAAAATTGTATGGAAACAGAATAAAAATCCACCAATTGACTGTTAATGTTAAGTAACAATATACAACAGTATCATAGATATATATGACCAATCCCCGTTTTAATACATGTACTTTTATAATTTTACTTTTTTGCTAGGACATATGGTTTTTAAAACTTCAGTTAATTCGTCAAATATCTGCGAAGAAAGTTGTATGTCTTTACTAGAACTGTGCAGTTAAACTGCGCTAAGTATTTTTATTTTTATTTTCGTGAGAATAGACACAATTAACTCTTATTCGAATGATAACGGTTTTACAAGATTGCTAATAATAAAAAGGAAAATGTGGTAGGATTGCCAATGAGATAGCTCTCAAAAAGATACCAAAAAGTTTGAAATAAGTTGTGATTTAACATTTTGATGTCCATCATTACTGAACATGCTGAAGTGACATAAATTTCTGAAATGCACCTTAAGTGCAGTCAAATTAGTATTGATCATGTCATATCAAACATTGCCATATTATTGGTGAAATCAATGTGAAAAATCATCAAGTTACCTTATTCTGTAAATTTGTATTAATACCACGGTCAATTAGTAAACTTATGATTTCAGTTTGACTCTTTAATGCAGCCAGGTGAAGTGCAGTATCATCATCCTATACAAAGAAACCTTTAGCAGGGGTAACATAGCATTTATTGATAAAGAACACAGCTCATGTATAAACTTACGCATGCATACATAGTGTAGTAGTTATCGTACCACGTCGACCCTGTAGCCGACATATTAATAAAAAATCTATGCCTGGGATGAGAAAATCCTTAGTTTTTAGAAAAAAAAGTATTGTAAACAGGGAATTCCTAAAAATGACCAAATAATTGACATTTATGTAAAAACCAAAGTGCTAACCACTGGGCTGGTAATACCCGCGGGGAAGAAATGTCCATCTGCAGTGGCATCGACCCAGTGGTGTTAATAGTTATTAATCAAAGGCACCAAACTTGTGTACGTCAGACGCGCGTATCGTCTACACAAGACTCATTAGTGACGCTAATATACAAAATGTAGAAAGCAAAAAAAAATAAAATACGAAGATGAAGAGCATTGAGGATTCAAAATTCCTAAAAGTTGTGCCAAATAAAGTTGACACGAATGCCTATGTAAAAATAAAAAAAACTATATAGGTTAACGATTGCTTTCTTTTTTTTTCACATGCTACATTTTCTTATATATGGTCAAATCTCGTTAATCGATTGAGACAATTAAGGCAACAAACATAAACTGTGTATAATTAAACCAAGATGTAAATCAACAATATAAAATAAAGATGGGAAACAATCATCAACAATGTACTTAAAAATGGTGTTTTTTTAAAATTGTTGTTCAGCAGTGAAATAACAACTTAAAGTACATTCTTTTAACGATCTTGATAATTCAACGTCCTCATAACTTAAAACCGGATATTTAAATTCAAATGCAATTTTGACGGTTACGTGCTATTTTGCATTCCTAACTTTTTTTAATGTATTGAGTTGACGATAAATCTGGATATCAACTTAATAAAAAACATCTCGAAAAGCATTAATAACAATATACGCCAATAAGAGTGATAGCTCAACTAAATCCTGTTAAAAGTATTCATTTTTTTAATGGCAGATGTTGATTCTACCTTCTATTCAGCGTTGTATTTTTGAGTCAAAATCGTAAGAAAAAGAATCAATGATCTGCTTGAATGTTTGCAAATTACATAATATAAAGTATTGGATTCATAAGTGACAAGTCAAGTGACAGATATGGGGCAAAAAAGTGTACTCTATATTGAAGAAAAATATAACAAGTAGTCTGGACATCCGATAAATATTCCTTAATCTGACATAACTTCGTCTCTGTATTTTTTTTTTAAATTTCCGACTAGATAGGTGTAATTTGATGTTGAACCACATGATGAAGACATTAATTTAGGTATGCGTTGATACTTTATGTTACGATTACTGTCAGTGTATCATATGAATACTTATGATATAATTTTGAGGTTGATATAAACACACGTAAAGTTGGAGTCTTTGCTTTAAAAGTGTAAATGACACCATCACGACTTTTTGGACCGTTATGGGTAATTTGTGTCACTAATGATGACGAATATCTTTCACCTGTCAACATGACGAACACAAAAAAAAAACACATCGTCCTATTTTCCCCAAAAACTACCTTCCTAAAAAAAAATTATATGTTACAGCAGTTGCATTAAATTGCTTAAAATAACAATCCTTTATTTTTTGGTTTAATTGTTGATAATGTGTATGCAAAAATATAAAACAAATTCACAGATTGACTGATAATTTCAAGTTATTTCATAAAATATGCTTTCATAGAGATATAGAAGCAATCCCTATATGTTGCTAAATCCTTTAAGGTCGGTATTTTTATTAAGGTCTTTCCTTTATCTATAAGGAAAGACCTTACTGTATTTCTTCTGTTTATTATTATTCTTCCGCCAAACTTTGACAAATTTATCCGCGTTAACCGTAAGACGTGTCGCTTTCATATTCACACTTTGTATCGGTGTCATGAATACCTATCCTGAACTCACCCTGTGAGTCGAAATATTTTGTCGGTTCGGAGTAATCCCTCCGAAACCCAAAAACCTTGTTATCGTTCCAACACCGTAACCGTAATAGGTAGAAAATAAACGAAGGGTGAAATTTGTTCAGGACCAGACCCCGGTTCTTCGTTACATTTGGATCGAAAAGATTCAACGACTCATTGGTAGGGTTATGCCCCTATGAAAATTAACCGGTGTCGGTGGACAACCAAAACTCAGAAATCGTAAGTCGTAGAGACCTAGGATCTTCACCATTCATCATCAATTCATGTGACTTTGAAAAATACATCAAGGTCAAATGTGTATGTTGACCTTGACCTTTGACCTAACATCTTGTTATCAGAACAACTCAGAAACCATTATACTTACAGAAGTTTTAAATAGTGGAAAATGTTTGGGTCATTACGGGGCAACTTTGTTACATTTTGACCGAAGAGATTTGACCTTTTTGTAAGGGGCATAACCCCTGTTTTAGGTTTCTGAAAAGACAAAATCAGCTTTTACTATATAACCAAAGGTCCTAGACCAATGGGGTCTTCAGCAATGATATTGGGGACCAATGACCTTGACAAAGGTCAAAAGGTCAAAGGTCAAGGTCATGTACCAGATAGCGAATTTAGCGATTTTAACCTTATTTAAGGGATTTTCAATGTGTTTTAAAGATTTTCAGTGTGTTTTAAAGCTTTTTAAGGTTGACCTTGACCTTTGACCTTAAAACTTTTAAGTCGATATCTCAAAAGTACCTAACAGAAATAGTAAATAGTTAAAAACGCGTTGAGGTGGATGAGGCGCAACTTTTTGACATTTGACCGAAGAGATTTGACCTTTCTATAAGGGGCATAACCCTTGTTTTAGATTTCTGAAAAGGCAAAATCAGCTTTTACTGTATAACCAAAGGTCCTAGACCTATGGGGTCTTCAGCAATGACATTGGGGACTAATGACCTTGACAAAGGTCAAAAGGTCAAAGGTCAAGGTCATGTCCCATATAGCGAATTAGTTTTTTTTACCTTAATTAAAAGATATTCAGTGTGTTTTAAAGCTTTTCAATACATTCTACGTCTATTGGAACATGTATTTTACATTACAAAAGGAAAGACCTCTCAATTGTTCAAGAACAATTGACATTTTAATTGTTTTTACTTTTTTTGCTAGAACATCAGATAATTCGGCAAATATCTGCGAATAAAGTTAAATTTCTTCTTTTGAACTATATGGTTTAGTATGTTTAATTTTCTTTTTGTGAAAATAGATCAATTAATTTCTATTTGAATGTATACGTTTTCACAAGATTGTCAAAATTTGTAATATATTGTGATGGTACATGTTGACGTCCGGCATAACTGACCATACAATCATTTCCGAAAAGCACCTTAAGTGCAGTCAAATAAGTAGTGATCATTTAATGTCAAACAGTGACATTTGATTGGTGAAATCAGTGTAATTAATTATCCACTTACCTTACTCTGTAAATTTATATTGATACCACGGTCAACTAGCAACCGTACGGTTTCAGTATGTCCGTACAATGCAGCCGAGTGAAGTGCAGTATCACCATCCTGTACAAAGAAACACTAAGCTGTGTTAACATAACATTTAATGATAAAGAATGCAGCTGAAAAAAACTAATGAATGACTACTTATTGTCGCATTACTCATGGCACGTCGACCCTGTAGCCGATGTAATAATCAAATAAATATATCGGATAATAATTGCTATCAAATGTTTACTTGATAATAATAATAAGATGAAAATTTGTGAAATATTTTCAAATATCTTGAACCGATTAAGAAAAATAGAGACAAAAAAAAAACAGAAACAGAGAATCGTGAAACAAAAAAGTAAATTAACAATAGAAAAAAAAGATAGGAAACAAATTATCACCACTTACCAAAAAAAGATGAAAAGGGTATTCTTATACACCGAAATGGCGCTACAAAAGGCAATTTCAAATTCCAAATGTGGAGATTATGTTATTAATAATCAACAGGAGTATATAATTTACACAGCTAAATAAATACAAATTAGTGTGGCCAGTAAGAAATGTATATTCAATTTTAACAATATCAAACCAAATAAAATACATCAGAAAAGCATTAATTTTAAAGTAACAATGTACGCCAAAAGGAAAGCTTATGGAAATCCTTTTTCAGATATTTATTTACTACGAGACGGACACTGATTTCACCTCATATTCAACATTGCAATTATTTGAGTCAAAAATCGTTAAAAAGGGAATGTATGATCTGGTTGAATTTTTGTTAACACCAAATATGAGGTATTGAATTCATAGGTGACAAGTCAAGTGACGGAGATTTGGGACAATAGTGTACTCTCTATTGCAGAAAATTATCAACAAGTACTCTGAACATCAGATTAATATTCCTACATCTGACATAACTCAATCCTTATTTTTTTTTTAGATTTCCGACAAGATTGGTGTAATTTGATATTGAACCACATGAGGATCATAGTTTGGGTATTCGTTGATATTCTATGTTACGATTACTGTCAGAGTAAACACATGGTATACATTCGAGATTGGCATAAACAAACGAAAAGTCAAAATTCTTCCATTAAAAATGTTACGGACACCATCACGACTTGTTGTACCGTTAGTGGTAATTTGTGTCACAAATTACGACGAATATCTTTCAGTTGACAACATGAACAACACAAACAATCCGTCATGTTTCCCCCGAATAATACGTTTCTAAAAAAACTTATCTTTTACACAGTTGCATTAAATCACTTTAAATAACTTGCTCTTTATTTCGGGTTAAAATTTTGGAAATTTATATACAAATTAAAACAAATTCATAGATTGACTGATATTGTTTAGGTTCTTTCATAAAATATGCTACATAGGAGCAATCCCTATGTTGCTTTATCCTTTGATTTCGGTATTTTTATTATTTTACGTTTTTTGCTAGGACAAAAGGCTTTTAAACAATCAGTTAATTCGGCAAATATCTGAGAATAAAGTTGAATTTCATCATTTGAACTATGAAGTAAAGTATGTTTAATTTTCATTTTGTGAGAATAGAGGCAATTTATTCCTATTTGAATGTTTACGTTTTCACAAGATTATCAAAGTTTGTATAATATTGTTATGGTACAATTTGACGCCCGGCATTACTGACCAGACAATAATTTCCAAAATGCACCTTGAGTGCAGTCAAGTAAGTATCGATCATTTAATATCAAACAGTGACATATGGTTGGTAAAATCAATGTGAATAATTATCGACTTACCTTACTCTGTAAATTTATATTGATACCACGGTCAATTAGCAACCTTATGATTTCAGTTTGTCCGTTCAATGCAGCCAAGTGAAGTGCAGTATAACCATCCTGTAAAAGAAACACTAAACAGTGTTAGCATAACATTTAATGATAAAGAATGCAGCTGATATAGAAACTAACGCATGACTACTTAATGTCGCATTACTCGTGGCGCTCGACCCTGTAGCCGATGTAATCATCAAATAAATATATCGGATATTACTTGCTATCAAATGTTTCCTTGATAATAATAATAAGATGACAATTTGTGAAATATGTTCAAATATCGTTAATCGATTTAGAAAAATTGAGACAAAGAAACAGAAACATAGTATCTTCAAACCATAAAAGTAAATCAACAATAGAAAATAAAGATAAGAAACAAATCTTCACCACTTACCAACAAAAGAAGATAAAGGGTATTCTTATACACCAAAATGGCGATTCAAATGGGAATTTCAAATTCCAAATATGGAGATTATGTTATTGATGAATCAACAGGAGTATATAATTTACACGTTTAAGTAAATACAAATAAGTGTTGCCAGTAAATAATGTATATTCAATTTTAACGATATCAACATGATCAAACCAAATGAAATACACGAGAAAATCATAAATTTTAAAGTAACAATGTACGCCAAAAGGAGTGAAAGCTTATGGAAATCCTTTTCCAGATATTTGTTCCTATGGAGACAGACACAGATTTCACCTCATAATCAACATTGCAATTATTTGAGTCAAAAATCGTAAAAAAAGGAATGTACGATATGCTTGAATTGTTGGTAATCACCTAATATGAGGTTTTGAATTCATTGGTGCCTCCCCGGAGAATTGCTGGCTAGGTTTAGCTTGCTCAGTAGTTATGTTTCTATGGTGTGACTCGTGTTCAATTAGAATTGTCCCTAGACAAAATTTTACAATCGCCATGAAGAGTTGGTAGGCTGGTATGACAGGACTTCGTCCTTAATTTTTTTTTTCAATTACCGACGACATAATTATATATACTTGACAATATGAAGTCATCAATTTGGGAATGAGCTAATATTTCATTTTACGATTACTGTCTATGTATGATTTCCAGGATAAGTATTGGTAATGTCATATCAACCATTGACATCCAGGTGGTGATATCAATGTGATTAATAATTCAAATACCTTTTTCTGTAAATTTATATCAATACCACTGTCGATAAGCAAACTAACGATTGCAGTGTCCCTGTTAGATGCAGTCCTATGAAGGGCAGTATCACCATCCTATACAAAGAAACACTAAACAGTATTAACAGAGCATTTAATGAGTAAGATATTTGTCAGATTTTCGGAATTCTCTGGTTTTATCTATTTGAATGCCTTTACAATTTTTGGTCCATTGACCCCAATTTTTCTGTTTATAAATCTTTAACTTGTATAATTATCAGATTATAAGCCACCTGTAAAAGTTTTATAAAATCCTTGTTATTTTGTAATAGTTTTCGAGAACTTAAACTAGTCATTGATAAATCTATGAAAAATCAAGCGAGAACATTTTCCCGTCAAAATTTCCATAGCTAATATCTTGAAAACAGGCACATTGACTTATATATGTATATTTTTTTGCCTTTTCAATTCCTTTATTAACCCTTATCAATATATACCAGTGTTATGCTTGTTATATTGAAACTTAGTAGCGAAGTTACCAAATTAAGTATTGATTATGTCATATGAGTTCGGTATTTTTATTATTTTACTTTTTTTGCTAGGACAAAAGGATTTTAAACCATCAGTTAATTCGGAAAATATCTGAGAAAGTTAAATTTCTTTATTTGAACTATAAAGTTAAGTAAGTTTAATTTTCTTTTTGTGAAAAAAGAGGCAATTTATTCCTATTCGAAGGTATATGTTTTTACAAGATTGTCAAAGTTTGTATGATATTGTGATGGATCATGTTGACGTCCGGCATTACTGACCAGACAATAATTTCCGAAATGCACCTTGAGTGCAGTCAAGTTAGTATCGATAATTTAATATCAAACAGTGACATATGGTTGGTAAAATCAATGTGAATAATTATCCACTTACCTTACTCTGTAAATGTATATTGATACCATGGTCAATTAGCAACCTTATGATTTCAGTTTGTCCGTTCAATGCAGCCAAGTGAAGTACAGTATAACCATCCTGTAAAAGAAACACTAAACAGTGTTAAGGGAGTTTGCTGGTCAGCTTTTGGCTGCGGAAAATCAGTTGTTTATCGTAAAACGTGGTCGGATTTTTTTTTTATTTAAATAATAAAGAAATCATATAACAAACAAAAATATTTTTTTATATGTCCAGAATAATTTTAAATATTTTTATTGTTAAAATGAAATAGTTTTAACGAGTTTTACGACACTGCGAATGACGCGCCGTTTCCCGGCAATGTAAACAAATTGCCAGACGACACAATGGGACGATTCAAGAAAGGTGGTTTCTCCCACAAAAAGTACAAGGAAAGATACGAGAAAGTTTCTGAAGCACAGAAGAAGCCTTGGAATGTTCCACTAGAAGATCATTCTTATTCAACACAACAGAATACGACGAGTAAGTGATAAAGCCTGTGGCGGTGGAACTTGAAAATAACATCATCATAATGATACTGATAGTCCGAGATTACTCCGACGTACAACTGCTGTTTTGCAGTGGGACGAAACCAGCTTCACTGGCAAAACAGCCGTTGGACGTCAGAGTAATCTCGGATTACATAGAGTCATAACGATAACCCTAACCCTGAACATCGCATTGAATTTTCGAAATGTCAGATTTTTTAAGAAATGACTCATATATTTACGAAATGCCTGCATACATACATGTATTGTGATACATATAAATCAAAATAATTAAAAAACCTTTGTTGTTTCCCCAAGTCCCCAATCTCGACCCTGCCTAGCCAGGTGTGTGAAGGTAGGTAGGCAAATAATTTTATTTTTCCAAAAAGCTTAACATTATCGCACGATCCAGCAAGCCTGAAAATCCAAAATGAATAAAATAATATTTGGCTTAGTTTTGACAATAAAATTTCATGAGTAGCACCAAGTTTTGCAGTATCAGTAGGGATTGGGGAAACAAACAATATTTTATTTTAGGCCTAGTGTAAAACCATTCAAACGAGAAAACCAAAGGTATAATCTATATAAAAAACAAGAAACACATATAAATTACATAAACAAATGACAACTACTGTACATTGTACATCAGATTCCTGACTTAGGACAGGTGCAAACATTTGCAGCAGGATTAAGTATGGAAGTGGGTAGTAAAAATCTATATGACATCTTGACTATGTTGAAGCCATGATTGCTATAATTTTATTTTATTTGACAGCAAAATTTTCTACTAGGAAGTGTGGCATTTCGGTAATTTGATGTCAAGATGTACGTATATATTACCAAAGAAAAAAAATCTAACTAAATCAAGTCAGTCAAACCTTTATATAAAAAAGAAGATGTGGTATGATTGCCAATGACACAACTATCCACAAGAGACCAAAATGACAGACATTAACAACTATAAGTCACCTTACAGCCGTCAACAATGAGCAAAGTCCATACCGCATCTATGGTCAGCTACAAAAGGCCCCAAAATGACAATGTAAAACAATTCAAACGAGAAAACCAACAGCCTCATTTATATAAAAAATGAACGAAAAACAAATATGTGACACATAAACAAACGATAACCACTGAATAACAGGCTCCTAACTTGGGACAGGCGCATACATAAATAATGTGGCAGGGTTAAACATGTAATTGGGGTCCCAACCCTCCTCTAACCTGGGACAGTGGTATAATAGTACAAGATAAAAACGAAGTATAAAAATTAGTTGAAAAAGGCTTAACTCATCAGATGGACAAAAATAAAATTGGACATGGCCTGAGGTACTTGTACATGTACATCCTGACAACAAAAAGACTAGGAACAGATTTGAGAGTACCGGCAGTCATCTGACAGCTAGTTCAAAGCCACTAAGTTAACATCTAATTAAAAAAACAATCATCAAGTACTAAACATACATGGAATAAAGAATAAGGGTTTTTATGCATTACAACTATGACCTATAATCCTTATATTTTGTCCAAAACATGACAATACAACCATGATAATGGGGTGAGGTCTGATTATATGGAAATCAGCAGATCCAGAATTTTTCATAACTTCCTAAGAGGGGAGGGCTCTGGTCAGGCTTCAGTGAATTCCTATACAATCAATAATTTTTCCAAGAAAAGTTCCCCCAAAATCTGTGTTCGTTCGCCTGAAAACATGTTTCCCATACTCTCTTTTGCCCCCTTTCACTTTCTCACCTTACACGTTCACAGCCAAAGTCCATTCAAACACATTTTATTTGTTTTGTCAAGGATTTGTATGGTAAGATAATTTTTGTTAATAATTTTGTAATCCAATTTTAAATATATTAATCTTAATCTTGTTTTGGTCAGTGAATTAACATGTTATTAGTGAGCGCTTAATTTTTTTTTTCATTGTTTCAAAATAAAGTAAACAAGATACTGATTTTTTTTTCTTGTTAAATAAATCTTAATCATGATTTGGTTCGTGTATGGTTACAAATATTTTTTTATTGTTTCAAAATAAAGTGTATTTCTGAGTCAGCTAGTGACAACATTTTTTGTGTTCAATAAATCTTAATCAAATTTTGGCAAGTGCATTAATTGTTTTTACTCATACTAAGCTAAACATAAACGCAGTATTTACAGATCTTAACATCAAAGTTTATAATATTTTTGTATGCATACAATGTACATTTGTATACATAAATGTACATGTATTAAAAAATATCTAATAATTTAACTGGAATTTTTATGAAAATTTGAATTGAACATGAATTCTGTGCGAACCAACCTAGGGGCGAACATGAGCGGTGCAAACATGTAGGGTGTGAAACTGTATTATTAAGCATGAACAGACCTGATAACGGAATACTGTAAAACATGAAATAAAAATCGCAAAAACATTGCATAGAAATAATTGTAGAGTTGTTTTGATGATTATCACAAACTACTGTAAGTAAAAACCACCTGGCAAGGAAACATATGAAACAAAAAGGAAGACAAAAAACATTTACCACCCTCTGATATTTGTCTGAAAAACTTAATCACTTTCGTTTCCTCTTTCCAAAATCCCCCTTATTGCGCGTAAACAAGAGATATGGCTTTATCTAGGAACTTGATATTTATATTCTATCGTGACCCTTTGTTTTTATGATTATACAGATATTATCAACATAACTAAGTAACTTATTACTGTTTCTGGAATGTGTAATGCAGTGCACCCACCTGCATCTTGCATTTACATGTAGGCTGAACTTTCATAGTAACTGTTGACAAAAAAAAAATATATATATATTAGATAATAAATTTCTTTTGATGGAATACTGAATTATTATCTTATGGTTATTGAGAAATTCTAGAAAAAGGGGGTTAATTTGGTGATGTGAAAAAAAACCCTTCTAAACACATTTTTTATTTCATATATGTTTTGGAAAATATCATGTACATCTACAGTATCTTCCCTTAACATGTTCCTTATATAAGCTTCTTATATCAGTACTGTCCGTAACTTAAAAACAGCCATATAAACTGAAAACTGAATAGGAATAACTTAAAGTAGATGCTTATTATTATAGGAGAAAGTTGACATATACATGTATTTAATACATTGTTTATTAGAGTACGGCAAATATAAATAGAATTAGATCTATCAATTGTTATTGAAAGAGAAGGCATTTACAATATTTCCTTACTCTAACATCACAACTGAGGCCATGGAAAAATAATTGATGGTTTCCCCTAACCCGATCGGGTCATTTAAAAAAAAAAATAGCCTGCCTGCCGGGTCTTTAAAATTTTTCTTAGTTTGGGGAAACCAACAATTAATTTTTCATGGCCTGATTCTCAAGAAATAATTCTTATGTAAAAGAATAAAATACAGATTTTATGACATCTATTTAACTTCAAGTTACTTTTTGTAATTTTAGTGTTTCCAATTGGGGTTGATCATGAAGAAGAGGTTCAAGTGCCAAATTCAAGAAGCTTTACACAATGGCGAGAAGGAAGAAGAGTTGTTGAGCTTGGTATACTTGCTGATGGATTACGTGGGTGTGCAAAATGTGGACTTCCTTTACAACTTGGACACACTACCAGTATACTTACATGTGGATTGTCTGCTATTCTAAAGGTACAACTGGGTTAAAATATTCTGAGTGATCATTGAAATTGTTTGTTGTTATAATACTGATGAAAAATTTGGTGCCGAATTGACTTTCGAAACATGTGTGACTGTCAATAGACTGTTCCCTTGTATGTCTGTTGGTGCAACAGTACCTAAGAAATTGTTTTCTGTTTTCTAACTTAACGTTGCATCATCAAAATGATTTGAAATTTATAGTTCCAATGTGGGATCACTTTCAATCATTGTTTCTGACTTTTGCCCCTTTTTAAGTTTTTAAGTCATTCAAAAATTAGATGAATTTGATAAATTTAAACTTTTAGATTTAAGTTTATTTTCTGTTTTGCTTTATTTTGCTTTGTAAAATTTTACAGTAGAAAATGGACTGACTTTTGCTTCAATTAGTGTAATATATTTAAGAATTGAATGCTTCTTTTTGTAAATTCATTTGGGTGTAAAGCATTGACCGAAGTACATTTTGTATGAAGCACATCTAATGTAATTATATATGAATAAAATGGAATAAATGTAAAGATGTGGTTTAACTTTTTTGGCAGATTCCTTGTAGTAACACAGTGTGTAGACATGTCAATAATATACCAACTGGGAAAAGACAGGAGAGAATATGGGATGCAAATGTAAAGCTTGCTTCAGGTAATTGATTTAATAACATACATACAGTGTAAAGTAACAATGGTCAATCTTTTATGAATTTAAACTTTTATGTCTTTAAATTGTTATTTATAAACCATGTTTATCAAATGTTATTAATCAAGTACATGTCATGGTCGTAACGTGACGTTGTTTATGGAATACAGTAGTTGCAGTAAGAAGGCGGGGCTTATAGATTAATTGAGGGCATTGACGTGTAAAGCTAATGTTTATACGTATAGCTTTATCTGTATAGTAAAATAGGTGATTGCAGTATAATCAGTGTTAAATCTATTGCAATTTCAAAATTGTTGTTAAATGGCATTAAAAAAACATGCCCTGTCCTGGCCAAGGCATGTATACATAGAGAATTTTACTGTCAGTTATTACCAAATGAAAATGCTTTACCAAAATATTGTATTAGATTATGTTTTTGATCTATAGAATTGCCTTCACTATTATTATTTATAGTTTTTTTTTTAATAGCTTCAATAAATGCAGGACTGGGTGAAAGGCAAGTGAACACATTACTATCTGGTTTAAATATTCCTCCTGTGAGCCATTGTATGATGTCAGCCAGGCAAAAGGATGTTGGAGTTGCACTACAAGAAGTAGCAAAAGAAACAGTAGATCAAGCCCTGTGTGAGGAAGTAGAGTTAACTAAAAGGTAAGACATATTTTTACTAGTATTATATATTAATGGCTCCCTCACATTGGTAGGGAAACAAATTAACATATATTCTTTTCATCTCTTTCTCCTCTGGAACTATTGAACAAAGTTTCATGAAACTTGATTGATAGCTTAGACAATATAAGTAAATAAGAAATGATGTTTTAATAAATGCCGGATTGGGCGAATGGCATCTGGTTTAAAATCAGCTCAATAAAACAACCTGTTAAGAAAAAAATACCAAAAAAAAGCTATATGGAGGAATTTTCAAAATAAACTCCATATGCAGTAATTTTGCAAAAAAAATAAAACTGCCCACGAAAACAAACGCGAACTTGATCAGTTACTCATCAAAGAAGAGTTTCATAGCTAATTTTTTATTGTTATTTCAATAGGGAATAAATAATCCCCAAAAAGTTGAAACCTTACTGACGGGCGAGTACTAGTCCTGCTTTCACCTTTGGTGTCACTTATAGACCTGCTTACAAAATTGTATAGCTTGTCAGTGTTATATTCTGTAATGGAAATTGATCTTTTTACTTTCAGAAATAAAGACCAAGATAGTATAACAGCTGCTGTAGATGCGGGATGGCAAATGAGGGGCAGTGGAAGGTCTTATAACAGTTTGTCTGGTAGGTAATTCTCTAAATGATGTCTGTATAAATAGTCCAAGAAAAGGCTCTGTGTTGAAGGCCGTACATTCATATTGACCTATAATTGTTTACTTTAATAAGATGTTATTAATATTTGGAGGGAGTGAGGTATCATTTGCACTCATACCATATCTTCCTATATCTAATGACACAACAACCAATTACATTTAGGTTAAACAGCAAACCACTGGTCATAAAATAAAAGATTTCCATATAATTTTCCACTTTAAAATGTTGCAAAAAAAAAATTACTTTCTACAACTCTGAATTACCAAAGGTCACGATACAATGAATGCAATTTCAAGTATGTGCATTGTTTAATATGAATAGGGGCAAATGTCCATTGCTGACTTTGCTCTTGTTAGATTTTTAAACCATAAACATGTCAAAAAACTATAGAATAGCAAAATTTGGTGACTGCATTGACCCTATTCATACATGAATGAACTTGACTGGATAAACAGTGTTTAATTCAAAATTAATGCACCTAAAACATAACATGTGAACACTGTAGAAATTGATAGAACCTGTTCGCCAACTCATAGATTCATAGTTTCCAGGAGAGTTCATGATCCTTTTGTTTTTATACGAACAAAAACCATTTTCTGCTGTATATTGGTATCACATCGTCGTTGTCTGTGTGGTCTGAAGACACTTAGTTTCCGGACAATAACTTAAGTTTAAGTGAATGGGTCTATTATAGATTTAAACACAAGGTTTAAAATCCCAAAAGGCAGATTTGGATTGATTTTAGGGGTTATGGTCCCATCAGTTTAGGAATTATGGGCCTAAAAAAAACGGTATAAAAAAAGCATTTTTCTAGTTTCAAGACAATAACTTGTGTGAAAGTGTATGGATCTTGTTCCACAAGGTTCCACTAAAAAAAGATTGATTTCGGTGCTATGGCCCTAACTGTTTAGGAATTCGGGGCCAACAACAATACTTATCTTATAATGTGTACTTTGTATAAATTACTTATTTCATGACCAATTTCATGGGGTTTTATTCTAGAATTCTTGGGGTTCTTTAATATGCTGAATTTAACCATGTAGTGTATGAGGTTTATAAATTGTTCCACAATGGGAATGGAATGCCTTTGCTTTGGAAATATACATGTATACTAGATAAAAAAGTAATGAATTATGATTTTGGAATATACAATGTATAAATGTATGCTGACATTCATGGACTTCTTAAAATATTTATATAAATGTGAGAAATTTATTATCAATTCATTGAATCTTCATTTTTTTCAGGTCATTGTTCTATGATAGGTACCGAAACTGGAAAAATAGTTAATTATGCAGTCCGAATAAAGTCATGCAGAGTTTGCTCTTTGGCAGAAAAATCTAAAAGCTCACCAACTGTGCACGAGTGTCACATGAATTGGTCTGGGAGTGCAAAGAGTATGGAAGCAGACATGGTCACAGAAATGGTCAAAGATGTGGGAAAAAAGGGTGTTAGTGTTAGCTCAATAGTAGGTGATGAAGACAGCACTACTATTGCTAGACTAAGAGCAAATGTTGACAAGAATATAACAAAGGTGTCGGACTCAAACCATGTTAAAAAACTGCTGGGAAACAGTCTTTATGAAATAAGGAAGAAGCATAAAACATTGACAATAAAAGTTATTCAGTATTTACAACGCTGTTTCAACTATATACTGGCTCAAGGCAAAGGAAATCCAGACATGATAAAAGAAAGTATACTGGCTCTTTCTGGTCACCCTTTTGGACAGCATGAGCGTTGTAACAACACTTGGTGTTGGTTCTTGGATAACCCAAATTGCCACATGGTAAACCACTCACAGATGGGGCCCTTCAGAATGATTTAAAGAGTGTGTTCACCAAGTATGCTGAGAATAGTGGTAAACTTTCGTCATTAGGAAGTACTTAGGCAAACGAAAGTTTTAATAGAATTGTAGCTTCCAAGGCCCCTAAACAACAACACTACAGTTCGTCGGGTTCCTTGAACTATAGAATAGCGGCTTGTGTTGCTCAGAAGAATGAAGGGAATAAATATATATTAGATGTAAGGTTTTACTGTTAATTATTCTTCTTAATTATAATAAATTGCACAAATACCATGATAATGATAATTGGAAATATCCCACTGATAATTTAATTTTGTCTGAGCATAACTGATGAATTCTTACTTGAAAGAAATGAGACAAAGGATAATAGGCCAAACCAAAAATTAAACATCAATTGACCAAAGACAACAGACCACTCTCCCAAATAAAAAAGAATAAATACATGAAAAACAAATTCAGAATTAAGTTATTCTAATTAAGATTGGAATTTAAATTTAATCATCTATCATGTTGAATTAGGTACCTATGTGCAGGAGATATCAAAATACAATTATTAATCTATTATGGCTGATTGTTCATGACATCAATGTCGATTGAAGAAAGCTGTGTCCACAGATAACTGTGTTACCTTTGTAATATTTTCAAAACAATATATCTCTTTTGATATGCAGGAATGAAAGTATTGCAACTACAATGACAGTTCTATAATAGCATGAATAGTAATGATTATTTATAATGTGATATTTCTATATTTCAGGTTAACAAGAACATGTCTGTATCCCCAGGATATTATACTCTACGTTTGGCAGTCCTAAGAGATATTCAACACCGGAAAAGAAAGGCGATAGCAAATACTTATAGGTTCAAACAAAGACGAAGAAATTTAAAGTCAACGAGGTACCTAAACTTTTAACGCTTTTTGAAATTAGCGGAATGTTCTCCCAAAGGATCCATCTTTTAGGGGATTATTTCTGTGTTGCTAATTTTTATTCCAGTCAATCTAGCATAAATTTGACCTTAACTTGAAAGTAATTGCAACAGTACAATTTTAAAGTTTTAATCTTGAGCATCATACCCCAAATATACACAGAAAAATGTGCCATAAAATCTAGCTTTAGGAAGACTAAAAAATCACCATGTTATGGAGATTTGCATTGAAAAGGGAGATAACTCTTGCAAAAAAAGGCAGATATATCAATAAAAACTGATACAACATTATATCTTTACTGCTTCTATTCATCAGAATGTATTGATTCTTGACTTTTTAGCGGTCTTTAGAGTATAACAAACAACTTTAAGTATAATATACAGATATAAACAATACCAAATTTTCACATTATTTTTTCAAAATGATTACAAAGCTTCAAATTTGCAATTTATTTAATAAAGGTGCAAGAAAAAAATAAAACTATCCAGAACACTTCGGTTTTGTATATATCAGGAGCAGAAGATTATATAATTTAGTCAAATACAAACTTATAACCCCATCAAAGTATCATACTTTACATAAATTTCTAGAAAAACAACCAAAAACTGACCAGAAAAGACTTATTTTTGCAAGAGTTATCTCCCCATCCAATATAAATTTCAATAGGAAATTAGAAATGCTGATTTTGAGTTTTCCTCAAGTTAGATTTTATGGGACTTTTTTCTGTGTATATAAAGGGCATAATGCTATAGATTAACTGAAACATTTTCTGTTGCAATTAGTTTGAGGTTAAATCTTAGTTTGACTGGACTATTTGAATTTGAAGGGTGGGATTACCAATGAGCTGACTATCAAATAAGTTTATTTGATTGATGAATGTCATAATAACCATACAAACACAGTGTACTTGTGACAATATTTTCCTGCAACCAATTGGAAAATATTTTTACATTTGCTGCATATAACATGTATAATAATGAAAAAGCATGCTTTAAAAAAAAACCACCAAAATGTCAGGACTGTATTCAGTTTGTGAGTAAAACAATCAAGTCCTTCTACATTTAGTAGCTACTCTATCCATATGTCTGTCCTTCACAAATACCTATGTTGTATGATAACTCAATGTATTTTGACTAATTGATAATTAATTGACTAAGGCTGAAGAGACCCTTTATGATGCCTCATTTTGCTACTTATTCCTTTGGATTATTTCAGACATCAAAAGCTTGCAACAAGAGAAGTTAGAGAAGGTGTCACTTATTCTTCTGGCATTGGCTTGGAAGACCACCTTTCAGATGACATTGAAGAAATTCCAAGTCCATCACTTCAACCTGCATACCAAACTATTGAATGGTCCACTACAGTGAATAACATTTTCTTTGACATTGAAGCAACAGGCTTAGGTATGATTGCAGTAAAAAGATATATCTCTACTATAGAAATTTTGATTTGACATATGTTTTCAGAATTGCTTTCATATGGTCATGTGTTGAAATTGCAACCCTATTTTTCATTAAAAAAATTGAAACTTTATACATGTGTCTAAATTACCAAACTACAAAAACGATGAACCTCACTAAAAACATAAATTATATACAGGTACTCTAAAAGGGTGAGCTGTGTGTGCTATATGTTATACTTGTATGCCTCCAATATATTGTGTATTTAAAAAATATGTGGTATGATTGCCCCTGAAACAACTCTTCACAAGAGACCAAATAGCATAGAAATTAACAACAATAGGTCACTGTATACCCTTCAACAATGAGCAAAGCCCATACTTCCTAGTAAGCTATAAAAAATCCAAAATATGTATGGATTCTTTGCTCAAAGAACAATGTATGGTCAAATGTTAGGTCTCAAATTTACAAAACAAGTTTATTCTCAAAATGGACTGTTCAGTACCCAGGTTATGTTATAGTCGTTGATTTGACAATTTTAGCTTCAGTTTACTACTTTCTTGAAAACAAAAACGGGGATCAATGAGCATTCAAATAGTATAGATCATATGAATGAACGGCTTCAAAAGCTTGGGCTTGTATAGTTTAAAAAATTTCTAGTAAATGCATTTTTCAATTCTTATTGGCATGATTCTGTTGGCTAGTAGTGCTAGTTCATGTGACATGCCTATCATGAAAGTAATTCATCAATGTTATGCCTTTTATATTTCAGCAATAAACTCTCACATAACACAGATTTCTGCAACATCTGACAAAGGTTCTATCAACACATATGTACTTCCAAAGAAACCAATAACACCTAAGGCACAGGAAATAACAGGGATCAAAGTTGAAGGGAGCAAGATGTTTTGCCATGACAAAAAGACTATGGTTTTCAGAGTGTAAATTTGTTTTGTTTAAAAAAACTAATTGGCATGTAAATTAATGTTCAGGTATTTTTTGTTATTGAGAATGTTAATTTTTCTATCCATTTATTATCTGAAGCATGCAATTCTGGTCTAAGCAAGAGTGGAGAGTCATCTAATTCTATTGATATTTTGGAAAATACTTTATTTCAAATTGATCATAGGGACTGTATTGAGCAAGAATTTATGTGATAATTAAAAAATATATCAGCTATTACAAATGATTTATTCTGAAAAAATAAAGGGGATCATTTTGAGTATTGTCATGGACCTCTTACTGCACTTGTCAATATTTACATTGTAAGGGAACGTTGGTATCTGAATGGTGCCTTACATGTAATTGTTTTAATTCCCTTTCATTTTCGAGGTATAATAACAATTGTATCATATTATGGTATGCATGATAAGTTTGTTAATTTTTCCAGTTTTTTTAACTTGGCTATTTTCCAGAAACTTCCTGTGATGGTCAACATATGACTGTGTGTTACAGATTGACAAAAGGAAAAAGTTGGAAAACTATGTTTACTAGCTAACATCACATGATAATTTGCTCCATAAATATACTTTAATTTTTGTTTATGAAGTTTTTAAAGTAAAATGAGGCAGTAATACTACTGAAATTGAACAAAATATGGGCAAAACCACAGTTTTTGGAAAATTCAAATTCAGTTTATTTTCTAATTCCAACATGGATTTTTTTCTTGTATCAGTTTTCAAGATCATAATACCTTCCTTATTAACTATTAATTATTAAAATATGGTTCTAATTACAATTTTTAAAATTTTTTACCCCTTAAAGGTTGTAGAAAGTCTGGATTCTGAGTAAAATCTAGTTTTTGAAAATCTCAAATATGCTAATAAATTTTCGAATTCCAGCATGGATATTTTTCTTGTATCAGTTTTTAAGATCATTAGACCTTTCTTTTTAACCCTTAACTTTGAAATGTGGTTATGATTGCAATTTCCTATTTTGTACACCATAAAAGGTTGTAAAAAGTGTAGATTTGGGGTAAAATCCAGTTTTTGAAAAATTCAAATGAAGATTTTTTTTGGAATTCCAACATGGATTTTATTCTTTAATCAGTTTTAAGAATCATTAGACCTTCATTCTTAAATAATAATTTTTAAAATGTTGTTCTGATTACAATTTCTTATTTTTTAAGCCTTTAAAGGTCGTAAAAAGTGAAAATTTTGGGCAAAATTCAGTTTTTGAAAATTGAAATGAAGATTTTTTTCTAATTCCAACATGGATTTTTTTCTTGTTTCAGTTTTTAAGATCATAAGACCTTCCTTTTTAACTATTTATTATTGAAATATGGTTCTAATTACAATTTCCTATTTTTTACTACCTAAAAAGTTGTAGGAAGTGTGGATTTTTGGAAAAATCCATGTTATAGGTGGTGCTGAAATTTATCATCATTCTGCAAAACAAGTATTAAATTCTTTGCAATTTGACAAGAATTTATACTAAATATTATGAATTGTAATTGATTTATTGTTTTATGTTTTACTTATATGAGATGTTTTTTATTTAAAGGTAAAGGTATTTTTTCTATTGAAAATGGGAAGAATTACCTCCCTTTTTTGATTGTATGATAAAAAAAAATTTTGACATGGATTTCTTAATTAAACATGAAAACATGTTAAAAAGTGTTATATCTTTATTTTCTATGCCATTTTAAAGCATTCTAATTACATCAACCTGAGCAGCGTACTCCCTTAACATAACATTTAATGATAAAGAATGCATCTGATATAGAAACTAACGCATGACTACTTAATGTCGCATTACTCGTGGCACGTCGACCCTGTAGCCGATGTAATAATCAAATAAATATATCGGATAATACTTGCTATCAAATGTTTCCTTGATAATAATAATAAGATGACAATTTGTGAAATATGTTCAAATATCTATAACCGATTTAGAAAAAAATGAGACATAAACAAACAGAAACATAGTATCTTAAAACAAAAAAGTAAATCAACGATAGAAAATTAAGATAGAAAACAAATCATCACCACTTTCCACAAAAAGATGACAAGGGTATTCTTATACACCAAAATGGCGATACAAAAGGGAATTTCAAACTCCAACTATTGATATTATGTAATTGATGAATCGACAGGATTATATAATTTACACGTTTAAGTAAATACAAATAAGTGTTGCCAGTAAGAAATGTATATACAATTTTAACAATATCAAACCAAATAAAATACATCAGAAAAGCATTAACTTCAAAGTAACAATGTACGCCAAAAGGAGTGAAAGCTTATGGAAATCCTTTTCCAGATATTTATTTACTTAGAGACAGACACTGATTTCACCTCATATTCAACATTTCAATTATTTGAGTCAAAAATCGCAAAAAAGGGAGTGTATGATCTGCTTGAATTTTTGGTAATCACTTAATATGAGGTATTGAATTCATCTGTGAGAAGTCAAGTGACGAATATGGGGGAAAATAGTGTACCCTGTATTGAAGAAAAATATCAACAAGTAGTCGGAACATCCGATAAATATTCCTACATCCGGCATCAATCCATCCTTTTTTATTGGTGTAATTTGGTATTGGACCACATAAGGAACATAGTTTGGATATGAGTTAATATTATATGTTACGATTACTGTCAGAGTAAACACATGGTATACATTCGAGATTGGCATAAACAAACGAAAAGTCAAAATTCTTCCATTAAAAACGTTACGGACACCATCACGACTTGTGGTACCGTTATGGGTAATTTGTGTCACAAATAACGACGAATATCTTTCACTTGTCAACATGAACAACACAAACAATTTGTCATATTTTCCCCGAATAATACGTTCCTAAATTTTTTTATCTGTTACACAGTTGCATTAAATCACTCTAGATAACTAGCTCTTTATTTCGGGTTAAAATGTTGAAAATTTATATACAAATTAAAACAAATTCATAGATTGACTGATATTTTTTTAGTTCTTTCATAAAATATACTACATAGGAGCAATCCATATGTTGCTTTATCCTTTGATTTCGGTATTTTTATTATTTTACTTTTTTTGCTAGGACAAAAGGCTTTTAAAGCTTTTAAACAATTAGTTAATTCGGCAAATATCTGAGAATAAAGTTGAATTTCATCATTTGATCTATTAAGTAAAGTATGTTTAATTTTCATTTTGTGAGAATAGAGGCAATTTATTCCTATTTGAATGTATACGTTTTCACAAGATTATCAAAGTTTGTATAATATTGTTAAGGTACAATTTGACGCCCGGCATTACTGAACAGACAATAATTTCCGAAATGCGCCTAGAGTGCAGTCAAACTAAGATTGATCATTTAATATCAAACAGTGACATATGATTGGTGAAATCAATGTGAATAATCATCCACTTACCTTACTCTGTAAATTTATATTGATACCACGGTCAATTAGCAAGATTACGATTTCAGTTTGCCCGTGCAATGCAGCCGAGTGAAGTGCAGTATAACCATTCTATACAAAGAAAAAACAAGCAGTTTTAACATAACATTTAATGATAAAGGATGCAGGTGATTTAGAAACTAACGCATGACTAATTAATGTCGCATTACTCGTGGCACGTCAACTCTGTAGTCGATGTAATAATCAAATAAATATATCGGATAATAATTGCTACCAAATGTTTCCTTGATAGTAATAATAAGATGACAGTTTGTGAAATATGTTCAAATTTCTATAACCGATTAAGAAAAATTGAGACAAAAAAAACAGAAACAGTGTATCTTACAACAAAAAGTAAATCAACAAATTGAATATAAAATAAATATAGGAAACAAATAATCACCACTTTCCAAAAGAAAAGAAAAGGGTATTCTTATACACCGAAATGGCGATACAATAGGGATTTTCAAATTCCAAATACGGAGATTATGTTATTGATGAATCAACAGGAGTATATGATTTACACAGTTAAGTAAATACAAATAAGTGTTGCCAGTAAGAAATGTATATACAATTTTAACAATATCAAACCAAATAAAATACATCAGAAAAGCATTAACTTCAAAGTAACAATGTACGCCAAAAGGAGTGAAAGCTTATGGAGATCCTTTTCCAGATATTAACTTATTTAGAGATAGACACTGATTTCACCTCATATTCAACATTGTAATTATTTGAGTCAAAAATCGTTAAAAGGTAATGTATGATCTGCTTGAATTTTTGGTAATCACCTACTATGAGGTATTGAATTCATTGGTGACAAGTCATGTAACGAATATGGGGGAAATAGTGTACCCTGTATTGAAGAAAAATATCAACAAGTAGTCTGAACATCCGATAAATATTCCCATATCTGACATAACTCAATCCTCATTTTTACCAGATTTCCGACACGATGGATGTAATTTGATATTGTAGGAACATAGTTTGGGTATGAGTTGATATTCTATGTTACGATTACTGTCAGAGTATACACATGGTATACATTCGAGATTTGTATAAACAAACGAAAAGTCAAAATCTTTCCATTACAAATGTTACAACATGAACAAGAAAAACAGCCCGTCCTATTTCCCCCGAATACTACGTTCATAAAAAAACTTATCTGTTACAGCAGTTGCATTAAATCACTTTAATTAACAGCCTTTTATTTTGGGTTAAAATGTTGAAAATTTATATACAAATTAAAACAAATTCATAGATTGACTGATAATTTTTTAGTTATTTCATAAAATATGCTAACATATATATATAGTAGCAATCCCTATGTTGCTAGGACAAAAGGCTTTTATACCATCAGTTAATTCGGCAAATATCTGAGAGTAAAGTTAAATTTCATCATTTGAACAATGAAGTAAAGTATGTTGAATTTTCATGAGAATAAAGGCAATTAATTCATATTCGAATGTATACGTTTTTACAAGATTGTCAAAGTTTGTATAATATTGTGATGAAACATTTGGACGTCCGACATTACTGACCAGACAATGATTTCCGAAATGCACCTTGAGTGCAGTCAAATTAGTATTGATCATTTAATATCAAACATTGACATATGATTGGTGAAATCAATGTGAATAATCATCCACTTAACTTATTCTGTAAATATTATTATATAATATATATAAATATAAATATGTTATATTGATACCACGGTTAATTAGCAAAGTAACGATTTCAGTTTGCCCGTTCCTTGCAGCCAAGTAAAGTGCAGTATAACCATACTGTACAAAGAAACACTAAGCAGTGTTAGCATAACATTTAATGATAAAGAATACAGCTGATATAGAAACTAACGCATGACTTCTTAATGTCGCATTACTCGTGGCACGTCGACCCTGTAGCCGATATAATAATCAAATTAATATATCGGTAATTAATTCTTATCAAATTGTTAGTTAATAGTAATAATAAGGTGATAATTTGTGATAGATGTTCAAATCATGTTAATCGATTAAGAAAACAATGGAGACAAAAAAAACAGAAACAGAGTATCTTAAAACCAAAGAGTAAATCAATAATAAATCTTAAAGATAGGAAGCAAATCATCACTAATTCAAAAGGTAAGCTATATAAATCTGTTTCCAAAATGTTTATTTCTATAACAATTTGGATTGAACATAACTTTGTAAATTTAGATTAGTACCACCAATGATAAGCAGCTTTGAGATACCAGATGTCCGTTCAATGCAGCATCGTGACGTGCAGTACTACCATTCTGTATTTAGAGTCTTATATCAATTTAAAAATAACGTTTGATGATAAAGGACGCAGCTGATTAAACAAATTACCTTGAAACACCATCGTGTTGCATTTATTGTTGCAAATTGACACGGATTCCAATGTAATAATCAATTAACTATATTGGTTAATAATTGCGTTCATTTTTTCACTTGCTAATCCTAATTCGGCGACATTTTGTTCAATTGAGACAATAAAGTCAACGAACAAAAACTGTGTATATTAAAACCAAGATATACAAACACAATATATAATAAAGATGGAAAATTATAATCAGCACCTACCTAGAAATGATTTTTTTTGTTGTTCAGCAGTGAAATTACAAATTTAACTATTATTTGTGTTAAAATTACTGAAAAAATGTATGGAAAAAAAAAGTTTTTACGGTAGACTTCATTTAAAGTTGCGTTCATTGTAAAAAAATCCAACAAAACGTCATAATAATCGTAACGTTATCGCGTTGCAGGCCGTAAAACGTTGATTTTTGACGTAGTTCACTACCAACAATGTAACATATTGATTATTAGACAAAAAACGAAGTCGGTGACCCTATGATTATTTAATATCATTAAAACACAAATTTATGTCTCAACAATATATAGTTTTTTAACAAAGATTAATGGAGTGGAAAAAGAGATTAAGGGATTTTAAGACAAATTTTAGTAGGTTTTCGCCGATTTTATGTGCTTACTATACAAATATTCCCCCCATATTAAAAGAAATCAATCTACAATTTATTAGAAAATAAAAGAGATAAATATATTATTTTTTCGATTTTCAGTTGTAGTTCAACGAGCCAAGGTTGTATGCAAATTTTTAGCAAAATCTGCAATTTAAATATTTGCTTTTAGAATGTAAATGAAATAAGCGTTTGTTTTCTAAAACAAGCAAATACAAATCATTTTATTTATTCAAACTGTTGATGAAGTGAATCTTTTTGAACACAAACGTATTATTATTTTTTAATATCCTTGTGAAATCAAAAGTTGTAATCGCTTAAATATAACAAATGACAAATCTCATTAAGAAAATGATTTTTCAAAAGTGACTCTCAAAGAAATTTCTAACATATTTCAATACAAATAACTTTGAAATATGTAGGTCAATTTACAAAATCTATTTTCTCAGATTAACATGAAAAATGTTTGGCGTAAATATACGCGGTCTATATTGAACCACATAAATGACTTACCTTATGGGTACGAGTTGTTATTTTATGTTACGATTACTCTTAGTGAATGATTTTAAATATGTTGGCATGAACAGAGGTAAAGTTGAAACCGTTTCTTTAAAATATGTTACGGATTTTACTATGATTTGTTAGACCGTTATGGGTAACAAATGAAGACGGATATTGTCTTATTGTCAACATGAGCAACAAAAACAAGCCGTTTCGTGAGAATAGACGCAATCAATTATGTATCGATTGTGCACGGTTTAACAATATTTCCAAAGTTCGCAATAAATTGTGGTTGTACATTTTGTGGTTCAGTTTTACTGAACAGGCCTTTATTTCCAAAATGCATATTAAATGCAGATAAACAAATAGGTATTGATTGTGACATATCAAACATGTCAAACATTGACATGTGGTTAGTATTATCATGGTGTTATTAATCATTCATTCTGTAAATTTTGATTAATACCACCGTTAATTAGGTATGGAATGATTTCAGTGTGCCTCTTATATGCAGCCAAATGAATAACAATACTACTAATTTGAATTATCCTTAACACTCACCCAGTTTTCATGGTTGATGTTAGCTCCTTCTTTTAAACATCTTTCTAGTGCATCCTTGTCTCCACGTCTAGCAGCATTTATGAGATCCTGTACCACAATATACAAGTTATTCATAACTGTTTCAAATAGGATGCATATAAGATAATAAAATGGGGTATCACATGTTTGGTATTGGTATACTGTTTGCTTTTACCAAATCAAATGTCAATGAATAATATACATGTATAATATAAACATCATGATTAGAAAAGAACGTAGATACCAAAAGAAAGTAAAAGACGGAAGAATTTGGTTAACGAAAGACTTGTTGGCAATTATCAGACAACGATAATACTTCAAATATTTTTATGCAACGCAATGAGTGCCTTATGTTGATGGTCAGCATTATATACAGTCGTTAAAACATTACCTAGTACGCTGGTCAAAATAGTGTATGCAGTGGTAATACAATTATAAGCAGTGGTAACAAAAACATATGCAGTCGTAGCAACATTACATGCAGTTGTTGCATCATCAAACAATGTATCTACCCAGACAACATTTGTATGTTAGCACACCAATGTCTAAGGTGATGGCGGAACCTTCGCACGAGATTGTTAGGTTTTATACAATGCGTAGGTCCAGCGTTGGCCAAATAATTGAATAATATAGCCAATCTTTAACAACTGTTATGCCAGCGTAGTAATCACAATTCTGCTACCAATGTATATGAGCCAGTCAATGCGAAAAGGTACAAAAACGCAAAATTTACGACATTTTAGGAAGTGTGCATAATTATTGGTAGGAGAATTGTGATTTATAAAACACATCTACTTTTCCTCATATCCTAGAGCTGTAAGCATTACGCACCTTCAAGTGCTGAGCCACCCCTACCCCCACGCGATTTTTGTTTTATTGAGATTTTAAAAAAAATATTTCATATATTTCGATCATTTTTCGATCCAATATACAATGTTAACTCCGGAAGCTGATATCGATGTTATACATCCGGACAACAGTTCGAATCCCGTGCAAGGACGATTGATCTATATAATATTGAATAACTTAACTTTACTTCAATTTTTAATACACAAGATGGCATAATGTTTGTATTTTCCTTCATGTTTAAATTTGGTTGTACCTATTTTAAAACTGTAAAACTGATGGATATTATTGACTTTTAATTTCTATAGTGTCGATTTTTTTTCAGTTTCTGGTCAATATAGCATTAGTCAGGGGAACAAACGATTTTAAATTTGCTCAAATACAAAAAAATCATATATGTTTTATACGTATTTTTCTGTTTTAATTGACAAATAAGGGATAGAATTGACAATCTTATAAATGTGTACCTTATTTTTTGTATAGGATAAAATTATTTTCAAAACTATTAGATCAATCTTTTATAACGTGTCCTGTAAAGTATACCAAAAGGACCTGTGTACCTTTTCGCATGGACTGGCTCATATATGATATATCAATGACGCTACATCAACATTTAAAAGACCAAATTTTATCCGAATGGAAAATTGAATTTAAATTTTGAAAGGTTATGGCAAACACAATAGGTTTGATATGTATGTCGCGGGGTGAACACTTGTTTGTTTCAAGAATTCAACAGGTTGTAAAATGGTCATTGATAAGTAGTGCACTTTTCTGAATTTGAATAATTTGCTTCCATTAGCAGTTCGTCGCTTTGACACATTCCCCGTTTCCATTCTCAATTTTATATTGGCTATCTAGTTGCGTGATATCTTCATTACTTAAGCAGTAACTAAAGCATGGAGACATATATTATTAATTGCAAAATGCAGATTTTTTCAATCTGTTTACGGAAAATAGATTATAATTAAAATATAACACTGCATGACCGAGATATTGTAGCCATCCATCGTTTACCTGCACAGCGAGAACCTCGACCATTAATCGTAAGGTGTTTTAATAATGACGTAAAGAGGAGTATAATGAGAAAAAGAAAAGAACTAAGACACACAGTAAAATTTGTAGATGATGTTACCACCAGAAATATGGCTCTTATAAACAGACTTGAAGATAGTGGAAGGTTTGATCAGGTGTGGTATTTCAACTGTGGCTTTTATGGCAGAACTGATAATGGTCTCCAAATGAAATATGGGTTGTATGATGACATCAACAGAAGACTGAGAGAAGGGAAGTAACTCTGACTTTTGGGAGGTTAAGAAATATACATGTACTTTGTTGATTTAGACTCAATACTGAAAGAAGGGAGATAATTCTAGGTACTTTAAAAAAAAACACAATTATTACTTAAAGTTTGTATATTATTTGGAAATTGCTCTGATCTGATTATATATTATGTCAATCAAAATAAAATTTATTAAGATAGTTGAGTGAATATTTAACTAAACAGAGAAAAATAATGCAAAAATTGAAACTGCATCATTACATTGTATGCAGAAAACAGGAAGAATGCCTGTTGTCTTGATACTGTTTATAATTTTTTATCTCATAGTTTCATCACTTTTTCAAATTATTTTTTTCCTTTTTTGTTATTTTTGTTAAAACAAGATACTTTTTCAGTACAAATAACCCATCTGATGAATATTGCTTTTAATTTAATCTTTTCTTTTTTGACTTCACATTTTGTTCTTCTCATAATTGAATGGGTTCTTTAAAGATATAATCAGTTAACTGTCAAGGTCTATGTGACATTGAAAAGATAAGATATGTATTTAATTTCCTTAAGTCTAAAAAATACAACATCTATTGCATTCAAGATACACATTTCACAAATGAAAGTAAAATGAATATTAAGACCATGTGGGGCTATGAGTGTTATTTTTGTATCTTTCACCTCAAACTCTAGAGGAGTTGCTGTAATGTTTAATAATAATTTTGAGTTTAAAGTATTAAAAGAGAAGAAAGATGTAAATGGTAATTATCTAGCATTATCTATTGTTATAGACAATGAGAGAGTAACACTTCTATCATTGTATGGTCCTAATGCAGATAATCCTAATTTTTACCATCTTATTATGTGTATTATAGAAGATTTTGGAAATGAAAACTTTATAATATGTGGTGATTTTAATCTTGTATTGTATCCCAATATAGACTATTGTAACTATTTACATATAAATAACCCTAGTGCTAGAGATAAAGTTTTAGAAATTATAGATCAATGGAACCTTATAGATCCGTTTAGTGAACTTTTCCCAGACTTGCGTAGATATACATGGAGAAAAAAGAAGCCCTTTAAACAGGCTAGGTTGGATTTTTTTCTGTTTACAGATAACATGTTAACAAATTTACTAAATTGTAAAATTGAACCTAGCTATCGCTCAGATCATTCTTTTGTAATTTTGGAGCTACAATTTAACCCATTTATAAGAGGTTAAGGACTGTGGAAATTCAATAATTCCTTATTATATGATCAAGAATATGTAAATATTGTTAAAGATAAAATAATTGATGTCAAGAAACAATATTGTGCACATGTTTATGATTTGGAACATATTGATGAAATTAATGATGAAAATTTACAACTTACTATTAACAAGCAATTATTTCTTGAGACTTTATTGATGGAAATCAGAGAAAGACGATTTCATATGCAAGTTATAAGAAAAAAGAAAAGGATAAAAAGGTTCTTGATTTACAAAGGGAAATTGATTCATTAGAATCAAATTTTAAGGAAGAATTAATAAATCAATTAAAAGATCAAAAACAAGAACTGGAGGATATAAGGAAAGAAAAGATGAAGAGTAAATTAATAAGTTCAAGGGTAAAATGGATTGAGGAAGGAGAAAAGCCAACTAAATATTTTTGTGGTCTTGAGTCAAAAAATTTTACTAGTAAAATTATACCAAAAGTCGAAACAGAAGATGGAAGGATTATAACAAAGCAATGTGATATTTTAAAAGAAACAAAAGTATTTTATGAAACATTATATAAAAATAGGGACTTTAGTTTAAATGGCTGTAAATTCGAACAATGAGAAAATGATTTAAAAAATTTAAATTTTGAAAAATTGACAGAGGATGAAAAAAATAATTTAGAAGGGGAGATAACTATAGCTGAGGCAGGTTTAACATTACATAAAATAAAAAAACAATAAATCTCCTGGATCTGACGGTTTTTCGACTGAGTTTTTTAAATTTTTTTGGAAAGATTTAAAATATTTTATTGTAGAATCTCTAAATTATGGATTTCACATTGGATCATTATCAGTCACTCAAAAACAAGGTAGTATGACATGTTTGCCAAAGGATAACAAGCCACGCCATTTTCTGAAGAACTGGAGCCCCATTTCATTATTAAATACAGTTTATAAAATTGGGTCAGAGGTGATCGCAAATAGATTTAAAAAAGTTTTAGATAAACTCATCAATTTAGATCAAACTGGCTTTATAAGTGGGCGTTATATGGGAGATAATATCAGACTTATATATGATATTTTGCAGTATACCGAAGAAAAAGATAACCTGGTTTATTACTGTTGATAGACTTTGAAAAAGCTTTTGATACGGTATCCTTTTCTTTTAGCAGTTCTCACTTTTTTCAACTTTGGGAATTCCATAATCAACTGGATAAAAGTACTTTACAATAATATTAGCTCTGCAGTCAATTAGGGTGGAAATTTATTTGGTATTTGGTATTGGACGAGGCTGTAGACAGGGGCACGCATTATCACCGTACCTTTTCATATAATGTGCAGAAATTTTGGTAATAAAGGTTAGAGGTAATAAGAAAATACAGGGTTTAGAAATTTTTCAAGTTGAACATAAACTATCTCAGTTTGCAGATGACACCTCACTGATTTTAGATGGAAGTGAAGAATCTATGGAAGAAGCTTTATTCGAGCTAGATTGGTATGCGAAACTTTCTGGACTAAGGATAAATTTTACAAAAACTCAAGTAGTATGGATAGGAAGTAAAAAATACAGTAGAGAAATGTTATGCCAGAACAGAGACTTATCATGGGGGTCAACTTCTTTTAAGCTGTTAGAAATTAACTTTGATATTGATCTTGATAAAATTTTAAACTTAAATTATACTGATAGATATCTTCAGATAAAAATATTGATAAATACATGGTCTTAAAGAAACTTACCAGTTATTGGTAAAATATATGTGGTTAAAACTCTTATTCTTCCAATACTTAATCATCTCTTTTTAACATTACCAAACCCAAATGCTGAGATGATTAAGAAAATTAATGATGCTATTTATTATTTTTTATGGAACTCACCAGTTCATAGAGTTAAAAAAAGAAGTGTTACACATGGATTAAAAGAATGGTGGTTTAAAGATGATAAATATTCATCTATTTATGATAGCTTTAAAATGTACATGGATAAGAAAATTGTTTAGTTCTAACTGTAAATGGTTAAATATTTTATTAACAAATCTAAATAATGAAAAATTGTTTAAACTAGAAAATAGTTACACAACAAATACTATTTCAAATGTCAAAAACAAATTTTGGATGGATGTATTTAAAGCATTGCAATATTTTTTAGATAAAGATATACATTCTACATGGGAATATTTTCTTGCTAGTCCATTATGGATGAATAAGAATATAAATATCAACAATAAACATGTATTTTATAGAAGTTGGTATAATAAAGGTATTGTTTTTGTAAATGATGTGATTAGTAATAGTGGAAAGTTTCTCTCCTATGGGGAAATAAAAGACAAATTTGATATTTTTGGGAATAAAATGATGTATAATAGTATTATTTCAGCATTAAATAAGACAAAGAAGCTGTATTCAAGGGGAGATAATAAGATCACAGAACCTTTTATTCCCTCTTTTGTTCAAACCATTTTAAAAAGGAAAAAAAGGGAACTAAAGATATATATTGGATGTTAATACCTAAAGTGGTTCATAATAGGGAGAAAAAGTGGAATCAAATTTTGGAACTTAATGAATTGGAATGGATAGAAATTTTCAAACTTCCTTTTGCAGTTACTTATAACACAAAATAACAATGGTTACAGTTTAGAGTAAATCATAGAATATTAGCTACAAACAAATTTTTGTGTAAAATTAATGTCATAAATAGCCAGTTTTGTAATTTTTGTAAGGAAGAAATAGAAACTATAGAACATGTACTATGGAATTGTGAAAATGTCCAGAATTTATTAGAAGAAATAGATATATGGTTTTTATCTAACATGTGTCTAATGGTATAAGTATTTCATTCACCAAAAAGATTTTTTTGTTTGGTGATGTCTCACGTGTATACAAGGGTGAAATTTCAAACCTGATTTTTCTGTGTCTTAAACAATATATTTATCAGTCAGGGGCATTACTTAAACAAGTAACAATTAAAATTACCTATACAAGTAATGTTGAAAACGAGGCTAATTTAAATATAACTTATATAAGTTATTTTTCTGAATATTATTTTTATAGGTTTCCAAGAATTCAGATTTTACTAGTTTTAAATAATTTTCACAGTTATCTGGTTATTTTTCCCTTAATATATAAAAACTAATTCTTCAGAAACACCAATTAACTTTCCGACGCACTTATCTTTCATACCGACGCTTCTGAGTCAAAGATTGGTCTCTTGGGACTATTAAATTATCATTTTCCTCTAAAATCTTGAAGGTAGACTGATATAAACAGATAGATAGTTGTGAATTAATTAAGACCTGAAGTTATTTATAATTTGTAACCTTAATCAATTGCATATGTGCCTTAGATAAGTGTAATTGCTATTTTTTTCAAAAATGTTTAAAATAACTTATTCAAGTAATATTGTTGTCATTATTTTCAAAGTAACCCTTTATCTCTATACTCCTCTCAAATCTGATAAATTCTTTATTTTATGATATGAAATGTTGTTTAAAATCATGAAAACTACATTTAGTCTTTGTTTCTTTTGAAAATTAAAATAACTTTATTAAGTAATTTTATTATTTTTAAAATAAAAAATTACTTATATAAGTAATTAAAAAAAATAACTTGTTTAAGTAACGCCCCTGACTGTTTATAATACAAGATATTTCCAGAAAGTTTTATCAATTCATGCTAAGAAGAAAGTACTAAAAGATCTATATAATTTAGAGAAGTGTATAGCAGTAAAAAACAATAAACTTGAGAGTTTTAATAAATTGTGGATTATATTTACTCATTTATTTCGATTGTAATTAAAGTCCTATTATAATTCATCTGTGAAAAACATGATAGAATGTTAATTTTTGAACTTTCAAAAAAGTTACACCAAAAATATTCATCAGAACATTATATTTATTTTTATTTTCTTTTTTTTCTGTATTAATTTTTTCTTTATTTTAGATTTTGATTAATTTAACTTATTTTTCCTCAAATTTTACATTCTTAAAAAAACTAAAAAAACTTGAATATCTGTATGTTTGTTAAAATGATGAATAAATGTATTTGTGGTCCTTATTTTTGAACTGTTATTATGTTATTTTTTTTTTATTGCAAATGAAAAATGTTGTATTATATTGTAACTACAGCTGATATATTTTTTTGTAAAATGAACTAACAAATACTAACACATGTATATTTGCATGATCTATTGCTAACATTAACGAGGCCTGGATAAGGTACCGGTATTCGATGTTTTCATTACTAACAAATGTACAGATTTCAATAAAAAATGAAAATTAAAAAAAATAAAAAATAAAATGTCAATTGTTCTTTAAGAGTTGAGAGGTCTTTTCTTTTCTTAATGTAAAATATATGTTCTATAAGGCAAATAATGCATTGAAAAGCTCTCAAACACACATAAAGCCGTTAGAATATGACAAAGACAATAATTCCTTTTTAATGACATGACCTTGACTTTAGACCGTATGGCATTTGTCAAGGTCATTGGTCAACGATGTCACTGTAAAATACACCATTGGTCTTGGACATTTGGTTCAATAGATACAGCTTATTTTGTCTTTTCACAAACCGTTATCTTCCACTATTTATTATTTATGTAAATATCATCGGCTTTGAGATATAAAAAATGTAGATTCAAAGGTCAAGGTCAACCTTTTAAAGCTGGAAAACACACTTCAAATTATTTACATAAGGTTAAAAACACGTAATTTGATATCAAGGACATAACCTTGACCTTTGAACTTGTGACCTTTGTCAAGATCATTGATCCATTATTTTATTTCTGAAGACCCCATCGTTATATAGTAAAAGCTGATTTTATCTTTTCAGAAACCTAAAACAGAGCTAAATAATCAAAGCCAACAGTAGTATACCGCTTTTAGAAATTTATAACCTGCATAAATCGATTGAAAAAGAAACAAATCAGAACCAAACAAACAACTGAGCGATACACATCAAATATAAGAGGATAAATACGACACAATAGAAACACAACATTAAAATGTAGCACACACAGAAAAGAACTATAACATAACAATGACCATTTTCCTTACTTGGTACAGGACATTTTAAGAACAAACATGGTGGGTTCAAAACTAAATACATCGTTTATTAACATTAACGGTACCAATTTTCCTGCACCAGATGCGCATTTCGACAATACATGTCTCTTCAGTGATGCTCGTGGCCAAAATGTTTGAAATCCAAAGCTTATATAAAAGTTGAAGAGCTATAATCCAAAAGGTCCAAAAAGTACAGCAAAATCGTGAAAGGAATCAGAGCTTTGCATGAGGGAGATACATTCCTTAATCTATAATAATTTCTAACGGTTTGTAACAGTAAATTTTAATAACACTAAAAATCTGTATTTTCATGCCAGTACCGAAGTACTGCCTACTGAGCTGGTGATACCCTCGGTGACTAACAGTCCATCAGCAGAGGCATCGACCCAGCAGTAGTTATAACATTAACGGTACCAATTTTCCTTCACCAGATGCGCATTTCGACAATACATGTCTCTTCAGTGATGTTCGTGGCCAAAATATTTGAAATCCAAAGCTTATATAAAAGTTGAAGAGCTATAATCCAAAAGGTCCAAAAAGTACAGCCAAATCGTGAAAGGAATCAGAGCTTTGCATGAGGGAGATACATTCCTTAATTTATAATAATTTCTAACAGTTTGTAACAGCAAATTTTAATAACACAAAAAATCCGTATTTTCATGCCAGTACCAAAGTACTGGCTACTGGGCTGGTGATACCTTCGGGGACTAATAGTCCGCCAGCAGAGGCATCGACCCAGTGGTAGAAATAACATTAAGAGTACCATTAAATTTCCTTGATCCAAACATGCCAAACTAAAATCTAATAAATGAGCTGGATGATTAATTATCTTTAGCATAACTCACGAATACAACAGAAAAAAAATAACTACAAACGTTAAGACGTCGACATTTAACAAAATCCGATAACAATAACAAATATAACATCAAAACTAAATACATGAATTTGCGGTGGAAAAGTACCGTGACACATAAATTGATAATGTTGCACCATAAGTTGTTTAGGTTTATGAGGTATTACTCCGAACCGACAACTTTTTTCGACTCACAGGGTGAGTGTTTGGTAGATATTAAGCACACCGATACACCGTCAGAACATGAAAGCGACACGAATACGGTTAAAGCTGCTGACTTTATCATAGTTTGGCGGAAACAGAAAAATACATGGTCTATTATGCGTAGAATGCATTGGCAAACTCTTTACACAAATACACCTTTGAAAATATGACAAAACAACAAATGTTCTATTTAGGACATGACCTTGACTCTTAACCTTGTGACCGTTGTGAATGTTGTTGGTCCACGATGTCAACTTAAAAGACACCATTGGTCAAGTTCATTTGGTTCAAGAGTTAAAGCTAATTGTGTCTTTTTCAGAAACCGTTAACGGGGGTTATGCTCCTTAAGAATGTGTAAAATATCTTCAGTCAAAATGTTAAAAATTTGCACCTCAATATTTTTCACTATTTACTTTTTCTGTAAGATTAACCGTTTAACTCAATTAGTTAAACGTATATAATTGCCTTTCAGTCTACCAATCCTGTAGGTTCTCACTACCTTAGTAAAACAGCCTAAGGTGGATCTGACATAATTATTATATCAGTATATAGCTTTATAAATATTCTTTTAATGCACGTATTTGACAGTGGTGTTCCAATTTCCATCAGCTAGTCCGTATACTGTATTTGCTTCAAAGTTTGATATAGAAAAACCTTTTTGAATGCAACAAATTTAACGTTTAAAGAGTGTTTTTTTTTCATCATCATAAGATAAATATGTATAATGATTGAATTGGCCATTATGTGTGTGTTGTTTACTTATTTTTCGTGTAATTATTATTAGAAATATAAAACAAATATATCCTTTTTACAAACTTTAATTATGTAATAGTTCGAACACCACTAAATATTTGTTTTACCTCGCCAAGCTGTTTCCTTCTTTCTTCTGAGCTCATTGTGAAAATTCTGTAAATAAAGCTGATATCAATGTATTTTAAAATTATCATGTAATTCAAATGTTATAATTTTATACCCCTTATTCACCAATATACATGTAATATGAGAAAAGAAATAAAATATATAGTGATACATCATAAGAATAGATTGAATAAATAATTATTAACAATAATCAATGCAAATGGACCATTTATTCATACGTTATCATTGTAATTATATTACTGTTAGATATGTAATAGACGAAGACGTAAGTATGAATGTGACAGCATACCTGATTTTTTTAAGACACTGGACACTAATTGAATAAACGATACAATATGATTTGGAGACGACAGATAACACTTTAATAAAAATTAAAAAAAAGTTACACATATGAAATATAGCATACCGTGAGAGTTGGGGTCAAGTGGCATGTGGTTTGTTGGAATGGTATATTGCATTTTATTGTTTTTTTTATTTGTTAATTGATTGATTGTTTAAAGATCAATTATATCCTTTAGGGTAAGAAAATCAACACTTCAAATCAATATCACATTTGGCCCTTGCAAATGATAGGGCCATAAACATAAATACCTCAATCAAGCCTATGTGTCTACTATAACATCAATAGCATTTATTTATGTGTTCGAAAATAGGTTAATTGATATTTTATTATTTTTTAAATCAAGCGGGCTGAATTGAATAAATAAGTCAGAATAATGTCTGATGGAATAGTAGCATATATACCTATTCATAATTTGTCAGTACTATTTGTAAATTGTATTAATATTGCTGTAATCAATACTCCCAAGGTGGATTATTTTTTTCACTAAAACAGCTACATGTAATGAAAAAAAATATTTATCTTTAAAAAATGAATGTTGGAGCCGATGATTATCTGAAACAGTTTTAGCACTTGTATAATATCCCCTTTGCGAAACGTAAAACAATTCTGTTTCACACATTTTTACATGTCATGATGCTCAAATGTTCCTAAAGCGTATAATTGAAATCACTGTAACATTAAATCTATTGTTGAGTTTTAAGCAATATTTCAACTGTATTAATACTCAAAATAATCAAAATGCCTTCATGAAACAATTACCACTCAAAAATGTTTGGGTTATTTGAATCGAAGTGATTTGATGACATTTTATATTAGTTATCTACCTTTACGAAATAAATGTCTTGGTTTGTGTTATTAACCTACAAACCGTTAACCCTGGAAGATTTTTATTTGAGATCCCTATGTCCT